>NC_141612.1:25607180-25874680 GCF_047967505.1 Dipteris shenzhenensis
TTTGGGGAGGTCAACATAGACACTGGGATGTGGATAACCTATTACACAAAAATAACTTCATGTGATCTATAATTAGACATCCTTCCTTCAAAATGATGTGAACTTCCTATTAACATAGCATAGATTTTGATTCCAAACAACTTACTAAGGCCCAATCTAAGAGTGGAAGCCTACAAACACTTAACAAAGATTAGACCTTGTTTGAAGTGCAAATAAATTTTAAGAAAATCTCAACTAGCCATTACTATCATGTATAATTGTCTTGTGATCAATCTTTATTTGGGTGTTATAAGTCAAGAAATCGTGGTAGTGCTACAAAACAACCGTGAATTGTACGAGCTTTTGGAGGTGTTTGATGGCCTCAAAATGAGTAATATATTCACAATCCAAACTAAACTAGAATTACAACAAGAGTACTTGTCAAGAAGCCAAGATGCTAATGATTCTATTTGCGCAGGACACGTGTGGCAGTAAAATTTTCTCTCCAACCGAAAAGAGTTCACTTAAGGATATTTTACGTCCACAATTTTCAAGATTTGATTCAAGCATGTCACCAAAAAAAAAAAATGCACCACTTGAATGGAGATAATTGTGTTGTGATTCCCTTGTATATGCAAGATGGTTAATACTAAAACATTCATAGCAAGATGAAAGGAAAAACAATGCACAGGCCACAATAGATCAATACTCCTACAAAATTCACACTGTGGACCGTTGAGTGAAAATACAAAGGCTTTGAGAAGTGAAAATGTTACAGATTCTAGAAGCATAAGAATCTCCAGCACCGATTATACACTTGAAGAGAACATCTACATTCCCATAGTACAAACTAAAAACATCATGTAACCGAAAGAAATGAGCATCGTTTGGGATTCACACCAAGATCGTATACGTAAATACAGCTGCTCACTTCAATTTCATGAGCTGCCTTTAGGCATCCCTTTTCAAGGAAAAGGAAGCCACACACGCTCATCCTACATGCACTTATTCAAAGCCATCAAATCTGAACTCTCGCCAAAACCTTTTCGTGAGAAAATGCCAAGACGTTATCATCCCCCACAATTGATAGTTTTGAAAATCTGTCTTGGACTTTCTTCGGGCTTGTTGCATTGCACCACCTTTATGATGCATGTTTAACCTAGAAAATGTTGGTTCAATTTGAAAATTAAAAAAAAAGATGGGGCTTTAGCATTGAAGCACAAAATACACCAAACTTTGTATCCTTCTTATTCTCACGATCAGGGATCCACAATTAGAATCAAACATCAGAAAAAACATGTAGCTGTATTGTGCCTCAATAAAGCGGAATCCATTTCAGCATGCACATACAATAGAATGTCAGAAAATCGAATTCTTAAAAGCTTTCACATACCTAGCCTGCAAGGGCCCATCCAAAAGAGAAAGAAAATACCATCGCTATCCACATCTGACTCGTCTTATATCCATTTTCCACAATTTTCGAAACGTTAAGTTCCAATCGAAAAATCACCTTTCTACTCAGTGCCCATTACTTGTCCATGATGCAAGAAATCTACACTGCTTGTTCCATCGACTCCTTTGTATTCACACCTTTAAAGCCCACTCAGGACCATATATAGCAAGGTGGGTGCGTCCATATCGCCTATCAATAATCTACCATGAAGACAAGGAAATCCCTTGATTAGAAAAAAGTAACTACAAAGATGAACACTTTTCAATAGGCCAATAGCAGTGAAGCTAGAAGCAGTAAAGTTTACAATTCTTCAAAAAAACCACTCTCAAAAGCATTGCTCATAGCATCATCAGCTTTTGGGAAGCAAATCCAAGAAACAATATACAGTATATGCAGCTTTTCCCTAGTAGTTTGAAACTCTCCCTAGAGCTAAACGTTTTGCAGGAGCAATGCTTCTCAATCATCAATATTTGGGCTTACTGAACATATGCATGTGAATTACTTAACATATGCATTTGACACTGTACACAACTATAATTGCACACACTAATGTGCATTTGAACTTGCACATTTTTCATGCAAAAAGCTTCTAAGCTAGCTATGTGGTTAAGTAAAATTCCAAACATATGCAATAGCTTTGTGGCTAAACATATGCATTTCACACTGCATACATTGTAATTGCACACACTATTGTGCATTTGAACTTGCATATTTTTCATGCAGCAGCTTCTAAGCTAGCTATGTGCTTACAGTAAAATTCCAAGCCTTGAAATAACTCCTTCCTGTTTACTGATGAGGAATACCATCATGCAAGGGTGGAAAATGAACCTTCAAATAGAAAACTTTCACAATCATTAGGATGCAGTATATTCATTCAATAACCTTTGCGACAGAATTCTTCATTTAGGAGATGCAAAGAGCATCCACGAAGAGTAATTGAAGCATGCATGTCTCCAAGAAAAGGTATGATGGTGAAAAAGCTGAAAGATAAGTAGAAGCCTACACAGGTTCCTGTATGCCTTGCCCTTCCAGAAAATAAATTGTAACATGAATTGTGATTTGTGTTCAAACGACATTTTTCTAAAAGGATGGACCAATTATTTGTTGGGATATCTCAAGGTGTATGCCTCAGGCACACCTTGGTTTCTATGTGTGAGTGCTAGAGGCACAGTTAGGTGCCCATAAGCACAGTTAGGTGGTGGAGAGCCACATAGGATGATTGAGAGAATCTAGGAGCAGATTGAGGAGATGATTGTTGAGCTCTGAAGTCATCAGTGATGTCAGTGAGCATGTATGAGGTGCCTACTTAAGGACCTCACTCTTCTTCATTCCATAATGCAAGTATTCTGAGTTTGTGTCCACTCTACTCTTTCTTTTCAGTTTACCAACATGGTATCAGAGCCCTTTGATCCCCCTTGAGCCCATTTCTGCCACATCATCTTCTTCTTCTTCATCTTCTTCTTCACCATCTCTTCCTCTTCTTCCCAAAGTTTGCTTAAGCCTGTTCTCCTCCGGTTCTCAACCATTTTCCACGCCCTTCCCGCTCAAGATCCACCTCAAAGGGGCGAACCCCTGGCTGAAAGGAATTGACAAAACTCGCGCTCGTTTCGTTGCCATTACACGCAGTTCGTCGACCTTTGCTCCTACGTTTTCTCTCAGCATACTCCATACTTCTCTAATTCCTTTCAGGGGGAGGTAGTCCATACCTAGAGCTATCCTATGCTGAAATCTAAGCAGCAATGGCTGCATATTCAAGGTAGAAACAGAGAAAAACCAGTCGTTTTTTAAGACGCTCCAGCCAGCAACGTCGCGCGAATTCTTCTCAGACCTCTGTACTAGAAGTTCACCTTTATGTGAGCTTTCTTTTGCTTCAAAAAGCCCCTTTTTCTTTGCTTTGGAGAGTGAGCTACAAGCCCTCCAAGTTCAGGCCTCTGTTTTTTGACACTTTTGACAAGGTTGTGAAAGTGATGCTACATAAGATGCTAGTCTAGCATTTCTGGTTTTTTTGAAACTTTCAATAACATCAGTACAAGTGTGGCTTCAGTTTTGTTTTGAATTGCTAGACCTGGTTTTGATTGGAAAGTATTCATTTTAGCCACTTCTATGAAGCATGTAAAAAGAAGCATCATTGATTGAATATTGGTCACTAGTCTTTGCTACATCAAGTGCTTATATTTTGGAAGCCTTTCAGTTATTTTTTGCCTTGTAAGAGAGAAAGACACTGCCCAATATCTGGGTTAGACCCTCTCATGGCTACCCTATTGAATCTAGAGAAGTTCAATGGAAAGGGGTTCCACACATGGCAGATGAAGGTGAAATTTGCATTGATGAGGGAGAACCTCTGGGGACTTGTCAAACCGACTCCAACCGCTTCTTCTACAGCCTCCAATGCTGGAGAATCCTCAACTCCGACACGCCCGGCAAGGGATCCCGCTAGAGAGGAGAAAGCATATGGTATCATTGCTCTTGCTTTAGGAGATGATTATATTCACCACATCTCTAATTTAGAGTCTCCTTCAGAAGCTTGGCAGAAGCTTGACATGATTTTTGGTGCTAGCTCTCACATCTCTAAATTATCACTTAAAATCTCTTTCTTTGAATTGAAGATGGCTAGTGGTACTACTTTGGCAGCTCATGTCAACTATATGCGGAGTCTTATGACTCAATTAGCTTCTATCAATTCTCCTATTACTCCAGATGATGCTATGGCAGTGTTACTTAAGAGTATGCCTGAAGATTATGATCACATAGTTACCACTTTGAAAAATCTTCCTAATCCTAATCTTGAAGGTATTATCTCTGCTCTCCAAGAAGAAGAAAGGCATATGGAGCTCAGGAAAGGCAATGACACTGTTTATGCTGTAAAAGTCCAGAAGGGCAAGTATACCCCTTGCAATCACTGTGGAAAGACAAATCACCTTTCAAAGGACTGCTTCAAAATCAATCCATGCAAGCACTGTGGCAAGAACAACCATAATGAGAAGTTTTGCAAAGCCAAAGCAAAGACAGAAAATGCAAATCTACTTTCAGTTGATGAGCCTCCACAAGATGAGGCATCCTTTGAAGATTATGCATTTTAAATCATCACTATGTATGCTCCAGATCTCTCCTTTTATGTCAAGGTACTCAGCCTGGATAGTCCTCCAAAATGAATGAAATAAACTATTGTGTTTTTGTGTGTTTTGTAAACACCTCTGGTCACCTTATGATGTAGGCCATGTGTATGTTTTGCTCCATGGTACCTCCTGCAGACATTGTGTGCATGTACATGCAGGGGAGATAACCATTGGAAGGTCTTTTTGTATTCCTTTTGTTTACCTTACACCCAAGGGAACCCTTGCTAGCATGAGAACCTAGCCATAGATTTATCCTTGACCACCATGAGATGGCATGAGAAACTATGAGACTAGATGTATCCTTGACATAGCCTGAGGCATTCCCTTGAGGGGGGGTTTGTTGGGATATCTCAAGGTGTATGCCTCAGGCACACCTTGGTTTCTATGTGTGAGTGCTAGAGACACAGTTAGGTGGTGGAGAGCCACATAGGATGATTGAGAGAATCTAGGAGCAGATTGAGGAGATGATTGTGGAGCTCTGAAGTCATCAGTGATGTCAGTGAGCATGTATGAGGTGCCTACTTAAGGACCTCACTCTTCTTCATTCCATAATGCAAGTATTCTGAGTTTGTGTCCACTCTACTCTTTCTTTTCAGTTTACCAACATTATTTTGAAAAGCTAGCCCAGAAAAAATGCAACAAAGTTCAAACTCAAAGGATGCAAGCCTGCCTTTGGTGCCTACTTGGAAAACTGATACACATAACCCCAACCTGAAAACAATGTTTTAATCCTTAAAAATCCATCCCATTCATGACTACTACTACGTATGTCTAGATGAATTCGGGAACATGCCCGAACTCATCCTCTGAAAACAAAACACTTAGTGCAGTTTCAATCTGTGACAATCACTCACAAGGTTGAAAAACAATAAACCCCATCAGCATAGCAGGGACTAGCTACTTGACATCCCCGTCACCAGCGTCCAATGGCGCGTGAGACCATAGGATAAACATATGCTCTCACACATGCATATCCACACATCCCCACATACTTGAGCATCCATTTATACAAAGGTCTTCAGACTGATTTCTATCAGCACTCCGGAGGTGAAGCCTGAAGCCGTGACAAAGGCTTTCACTAAATGTCTGCATTCTTTGACCTACAGTATACTAAAAGTTTTCTTTAAAAAACACACCTGACTCTATAAAGTGGTGCTACATGACCACATTCACTTCACTTTCATTAACAATTTAGGCACTTCGCCTTTAAGTGTCTTGGAATCCTTGTATAGACGATGACTTTTGAGCCTTGCCTCATTGAGAATGCTTCTATCTCTGAGATGATAGCCTGCATCAAACTACTAGCAATGATAGAGAGTGTTTATACCAATGAAGCTATCTGTACCCGTCAGGCAATACTGTGACATAAATTATTAAGCATAGGAGGCCACTCCCACATTCCTGGTTAATGAATAACCTTATCAATAATTTGTCAGAAGTATAGTATCATTGGAACTGACAGCGAGCTATCTTTTGTTTTGGGGTAAATGGTTCATTGTCCCGCCTGTAAGCTCCCAAATGAGGAGTGAAATCCTGCCTAGGATTGAAGGGCATGAAAGGCTGTTGTGTGTTCATCCAATATGGATGCCACATAGACAGATCTAGGTAGAAGTAAGTGGTTACCCACCTGGGCTGAAATATGGACAGCAGAAATTGGAGATCACATGGCTGTCTGTAGGGCAGCATGGTGCAGCATCAAGACTAACACATGGGCAGAGGAAGTGCCTATATGGGCTGGGGGTAAAGGCCAGTAACATTGGCCATATAGGGGCCGAGGCTGGGACATGGAGGCCCAGTCAAGGGTCCCAGCAAATAGGGGTCAGGGGTTTTATAGGCCCCAAAGCCAGTTGACCTGAGTCTGTCAAGTCAGCCCTTTTAAAGGCCGTTTAATCTGTGAGATGTAGGCCTTTCGGCCAGAACTAAAACGGGGGGCAGACCCTGCCAGATCTATATAAAGATCCCCTAGGGGGCTTGCAAAGGCACTTGTGAAAGCCACGGAAGCTCAACAAAGAAGAACGCAGCCACAGGGCATACAAAGGGAAGAGTTTGACAATAGATGTAGACCTTAGTACAATTTACTATCTTGGATTGGCCTCGGCCACATATTGCTTGGAAGACCATGGCTACAGCAAGCATAGTCCTTGCTACAACTGAAAACTACTGAGGTACATGAACAGTAGGCCTACTCAGGAGTTGTTTACTTATATGAGGTGTACTACATTTTGGTGCAATATACTTCGGCATATCTTGCTGTTCATTACTGCCTTCACTCATTCTAGATCTGAGCATTTGTGAGTATATTCTTGTGCACACTTATTTTATGAAGTTGGATCTACATCAGTGCTTCCAGATTCTTCCATTCAGTCTCCATTCTTGCGCTGCATGGAAGGTCTACCTTGGTATCAAGGTGTTAGGGTACAAGCCTAGATTCTCTGACATGGTGTCAGAGCTATGTTGGTGAGCTTAGAAAGTAAGATCTGAGAACTAGAAATCCAGAGAAGGCGACTAGGAGGTGTATGCCTTGGTGATCAAGCCATATAGTTCAGATAGACTTGACAACTGAAAAAGGAATGTGAGTTTTTGCTCAGTGAAGGTGTGACAAAAGGTGAATGTGCTCGTCAGTGGGAATTCGCTTTGCACTTAAACCTCATGGTGCAACATGGCAAGGCAGTTATGTTGGATGGGACCAACTATCCAATCATAGGAAGATCAAGATCCAGAGTCACCTCATTCTATATGCCTTGTGGGAGATAACTGAAGGATTGGAAACGATGCCTGCAAACAAACTGGATGCAACACAAGGTGTCAGTTGTCGTGAGATCCATTGTGTCGTTTTTAGGCATCTTTCCGATTGGGACATGTGCAGATAGGGTCATGGGGAAAGATCACGTGGCAGCCTCTTGTACCACTGAGACAAGAGAGTCAGAGGTGTGGGCGAGGTTATGCTCCTTCTGGATCTCCTCGTGCATCTCTCAGCTGTTGTAGTTCGGTTCCCATAGCTTGCATTTGATCTTTAAGGCGGGTCCTCTCTGATTCTCATGCAACTCTCCTTCTCCCACTCATCCTTCTTGCTCTTCTCCTTCTGCCATCCTCTTGCATCTGTGCACCATGTTTCTTGACTTCAGCCAATGCTCTGTCTACATGCGCTTTTTCATTGAGTAAAGCCACATTGGTGGCTTCCAGACTATCAACCTTCTCAACCAGCACAAGACAAATTTTATGAAGGTGAGAAATGACATCCGAAATACCTTTGGGTGGCCCTCCTGTTGTGTAGGCATTTATGGCAGCTTCCAATGCTTGTTTACCCCATGTGTCTTCCACACATCCTCTTGTAGGCATTATGATTCTGCAAATCTCTGCTTTTCTGAGTGTAATAAATTGCTTTGCTCTTACTTACTTACTGGGCATATTGTGTTTGCTGTTTGTATTGTTTTCTCTCTATTTTTTCCTTCTATTTTCCTCGTCTTCCATGTTTTCCATGTTGTTGTCTTCTCACATTTTATATATATGCTTGCAGCTAGACATGGGTGCCTCGGGGCCGTCAGTGGAAGGTATTTGCTGAATGGGAATCCTCCTAAGGGTGTCAAAACACTGTTTCTTGATTTTCTTGGAAGGTTTCTTGCTGCTTTGCAGGTTCAGGGGCAGCTGGAGCGAGCTCGAAGGGTCCTGCAATCCCCTTTTCAACACTTTTATTCCCAGGTTTGGTTGCATTAGGGTACTACCACATACCGTATCATATAGCAAACATACACTTCTTAACACTTTCACTCAGATTCTAAGACCACATGTGTTATCAACTCTGCACAAAAGTTCGACACATTCTACCTTATCATAGGGGGGCTCTAGCATTTTCTCCATCACTAAAAACTTCAAAGAAAAAGGACATAGCTTAACTGCTACAGTGTAAACATGCATGTATGAGGCAAAAGTTCACATGCTAACATTGTGGATGAGAAAGAAACAAAAAACATGTGGCACACAGCAATAGCAAATAAGCACGGAGCCTAGTGCTTTCTTTGAGCCTTGTGCTTAACTTTCAATGAAGAGGCTCGTTTATTCTCCTCAATCTGTGGAATTCTATTTAACGTACTTAGAGAATGTAGTTGACATGATAGTACACTACTCCTCCCCCCTTCTGCTAGCCTCTCCGTTTCTGCCCCCTCCATCACTTCCTTCATGTAGCCCTTTATCATTGCCTCTCTGCTCTCTCCTCTGTTTCCCACCTCCTGTTTCTAATTCTTAGACTCCTCATCACTCTCTCTCCTTCAGCTCCGCAGGTGCTTCCACCAGATGAAGGAGCTGGTGGGCCGTTGCTCATATAGTCAGATCTTCAAACCGTGCAATAGGAGTTGAGGCCTCAGTTTCTCGTTTGACTGCCCAAGTTCAGGCTAGGATATTGAGGACTCCAATTCCCTTTCATCTCATTCAGAGCAATGAGTAAATCCTTTGGCTAACTGCGGAGACTTAGTGAGTTCATGCATCCCACTTTTGTCAATACTTCTTAAATGATACTCCCAACTCATTTGGAGAAGGAATTGGCTCCACTTGATCCGAGACAGCATTGGTATCATCCTCTCTCCAATGGACTTCCTGCTCCTCACTTATGCCAACAGAGGTATAGAGAGGATGGACGCTTCCTTCACTAGATCTGGGAAGCATCCTAAGCTTCTTCATTAGCTGAAATATTCAGGGTCTTTGTAATGTTCCTCATCACCACTAATTCAAGATGCATCCTAGGGTTTCAAGCAGTCCCATTGTATTCTTTTCATCTACAGGTATAAGCTGGATATTTGGGATGCAGTAATTCAGATAAGCTACTTTCAGATCATACTTTCTGGTTTGCTGCACTTGGCACATAGGAGGGACCCATATTTGTCTTTTAGCCACCCTTCTCCCCCTTGTGGTTAACCATGGTATCATTATTCCATCTAGGGCTCGATGGATTATTTTGTTGATAGATGGACGTAGATCTACTTCCTTAACTTCTACACTTCTAATAATAGATGGGAAAGAGTTATTTTCTGGAAGGAGTTTCTTTCTTGGGACCATTCTTGATAATTGGAGGTGATAAAAAAGAGAGGTAAGAGAAGTTGGCATTCACTTTCTTAAGAGAGCCTCCTAGGAGTTGTGCTGGGAGCTCCTACACCTGGCTGCTCCCGCTGCCCCCCTCCCACCATCTCCTCTTTCCCGCAGCCCCTTCTGCCTCGCTCCCCCTCGCCACCTCCTCCCTCGACCTCCGCCGCTACCTCTCCGCCCCCCCTTTTCCGTCTCCCCTCGCCTACCCTCCCCGCCTCTCCCGCCTCGTCTCCCCGCGCTGCCCCCCCGCCTCTCCTCTCCGCTTCCCCGCTCCCCCTCCTCCTCCCCTCCCCCTCTGACGTTTTTCTCCCCTTTCTCTTCTTCCTCCCTGCAACGGGAGCATTTGCGCTTGTTAAGGCGAAAGAAAACCTCGGTGGTAACCCTTGGTCTGGCCAGAGGGGCTCTATGGCAGCACCCTTGAATCCCACGGCCGTTAAGGTTCTTCTTTCCCAAGCTGACAAGCAACAGGTACAGCTAGCAATTCAGTCCCTCCAGGACAAGGCACTTGTGGGCCTCACGCCTACACGGAGACAAGTGCGAGAGTGGATCCAGGCGAGCTTGGCATTAGAAGGAGACCACATCCAGGAGGTCACCATCTATGGATGAGGCGTTTTCCTCATCTAGCTGAGCTCCCCTGACACTGCCTCAACACTTGTGGAGCAAAGCCCCATCCTCCTCGGCCCGCATCTTGTTTACCTCTTTCCTTGGTATCATGGGTTCACAGGGGAGGACATGGACACGACACACCATGTTCCACGTTTCCCGGTCAAGCCATCCTCCCTTCCATTGGTCGGGCATTTGGCATAGTGCTCGAGTCCCCGCCCGAGTCAGCTGCCTCAGTTTCAGCAAATGATGGAGTCCCTAGGATCAAACTGGTGGTTGAGAGCCCGGAGTTGATCCTTCTCGAGACCCTTGAAGGGGGCACACTTCGCCAGAGGGTGGAGATTTCTGGGTTACCAGGCCAATGTCTTCGGTGTAGACAGATGGGTCACCTTGCCAGAGATTGCCCCTGTGGCCTCCCTCGTACGCCTCCCCCCCTCCTTCCGCATAGTAGACAGAGTTAGCAAGGCCCGAGCTCAGCGGCCTCTCAGGCAGGAGCAACAGGATTCTTAGACCCCTTGGGTTACCCCCTCAGAAGGGGACTGGACCCAAGTTAAAAAGAAAAAGAAAACAAGCAAGCAGCCCCGCAAGCGCCTCAAGTAGAGGACCAATCGCAGAGAGAGGGACACAATTGACCGAGAGGCCCCGAAGGAGGAACAGCAGGAGCCACCTCCTTCAGCAGCAGGGGCCACCGCCCATCCAGACGGTCCTCCAACTTCGGAGGTTCGGCCTCCGAATCCACCCTTGCAGCAGCAGCGAGCCCCAGGAGCTCCAGATGCGGCGATGGCGGAAGCCGCAGACGCTAGCCCAATGGGGGCCGCGGAGGAGCCGATCTAGAGCCCGACGAGCCGGATTAGCAGGGGGGCCCTGTGGTCCTTGTCCCTCCTCCTCCCCCTCCTTCCCTAGACCCTTCCCCCTCTTCCTCCTCACTTCCCCCTCCCCCTCCACGGTTCCCCCCCCCCCCCCCTTCAACCCCCCCTCCTATAGTCACCCTCACCACTCGCCCCCCTCCCTCTATCCCCCGCACCCCTACCGCTCCCTCTCCTGTTGCCTCCCTCTCCACTTCAGCAGTAGGTTCTTTCGCTTCAACATCCCTACCAGCTCGCAAGGGAACGATGACGCCCCCTTCTGCTTCCTCATCGCAGCAGCAGGTCTGTTCAGTGAGGGATCCTGAGGGATGAGGCTCGTCTTCCCAGTCAGCGGCTCCCAACCTCCAGCCTGGGCGTTCCTTACCGCGGGACTTCTGGAGGTTAGGACCCTGGAACTATCTGGAGATTCCAGACTCTCATCCTCTACCATTGGAGGTAACGCTCATGGTCCTTCAGCCCCGAAAGTGGGGTTTGATTAGTGCAATGGGATCTCCGACACGCCGCGTTTGGAGATTTCCGTTTGCCTCCACAGGGTTGGAGAAATGGTTCCCAAAGGTGTTCGATGCTATCTTGGGAAATTAGATTATACTCATGATGGATGAGTGGATGGGGCCACATGGACAGACCTCTGGTACGTCCATGGTGCAGAGGTGAACTTTCAGTTGAGCTTCACGCGCGAGGAGCCAGTGTGTGGTTTGGCGACAAGAGTTATCAGATTGCCGCTGGAGGCAAAGGTGGAGCAGGCACACTTCTGGCCCCTCCAGAACTGTGCGGAGTTGTTCGGAGTGGAAGCCTTCCTCATGATGAAGTAGGCACGAAAAATCAGTATTGAGCCGGTATCCACACTAGTACGGCGTCGCATGGATACTGACTACTCGCCCTCTAAACCCCCGGCAAAATCACACAAAGCAGTCTTTTTGGGATAGGCACCCACTCACAGGAGAGCCTTGTTCTCGACTCCCCCGTCCTCATGAGCTGGACCATAGTGAGTTGAAACGTACACGGGCTCCACAACCGTGTTCGTAGCCAGACGCAGTACCTCATACTCCGACGAGTTGCAGAGGGCAGTGGTAGGGCAGGCTATGGACATCCTTATGATTCACGAGCACATGTTTTTAGCTTCAGACATCAGACAACGTCATCACCTTCTCCCAGGGAGAGATCCAGAGGAGTGGTCCCCTACGGTAGGATGGAGTGGAGGAGTCTTCATCTCAGTCTCACAGACTTTGGCCCCACAGGTCTACGATCAAGGCGAGCTCATTCCAAGACAGGCAGTTCGGATGCGAGTTTGGATGGGAGAGTCCAGGATCGGGATCCTGAACGTGTATGCCCCAGCGTGTAGACAGCACCGCCCGGCCTTTTGGAGGAGGCCGTCAGAGTGTCTTCCGGATGTAGACTCTTGGATTATTGGAGGGGACTTCAACAACCTGAAGTTTGGGGAAGACAAGCAGGGCGGAGCCTCTTTTTCTGAGATGCCAGCCACAGAGCGTAGCACCTAGGAGCAGTTCATTTTCATGATCAGTGGCAGAGACCCGTGGAGAGAGCCAGATTTCAGCAGGACACCTAGCAGCCTTCTCTTCTTCTTTGGACAGAGGAGACACAATGGATTGCTAAAGAGACTAGACCGTTTCTATGTTGGAGACTGGGCATTACACAGAGGCAGATCTACCGGGATTCTAGCAAGTACCACGATGTCAGACCACTCTCCAGTGGTACTTCACTTGGATCAGCCCCGCCGAGGTCTCCCCCAAAAGGGGGTCCGCATTCTAGAGGACCTCCTGCAGGACGAGGAGATTTAGCAGGTCATGGCAACGATTTGGGAGCAGTCAGAGATGGCACCGTGTGAGGGTTGGGTTGCGTGAGTGGCCAATGTGATTCAAAGGAGCAGTGAGGAGCTGCAGGCTCACGCCCTTAGGCGGAGGAGTACCCTTCAGCGGGCTTTGGGAGAGACCTCGCCTCCATCGAGAGGCTCAGGAAGCAGGACCCAGTGTCTCAGTGGCTTAGTGACAGATTCGAGAGCGCTCGTCTCGAGCTCCAGGACACGGATGTGCGGCGGGCTGAGTTCTCCTATCATTCCTCCTGGGCCCGATGGGTGCAACAGGGGGACATGATGACGAAGCAGTTCTTTCAGACCACTGGACCCCGGCGGCAAACACACAGCTACAACATCTCCGAGACTCGCAGGACATCATGCACACTGACCCACAGGACATTCTTGGCATGACCACCGGTTTTGACAGCCAGCTCTTTCAGACGGAGAGGATGACCCCAACTGGTCTTGTGGCCCGAGAGCTAGTTTGGGATCACGTTCTGCCAGTAGTCTCGCAGGACCTACAGCAGACTTGAGGAGTCTTTCACAGATGAGGAGCTCTAGGAAGCCCTCAAGGCTCTCCCGACCCAGAAGTGTCCGGGTGAGGATGGCTTGACTCCGGCCTTCTTCTGGAACTTCTGGGAGATTATTTCCACCCCTTTCCATCTAGCTTGCCAGGAGATTTTAAACACAGGCCTTCTCCCTCAATCTTTGAGTAGGGGGTGGATTTGTTTGATCGTGAAAGGGGGAGATAGGTCAGACATCTGACAGTGGAGGCCAATCACTCTGCTTGATACTGCATACAAGATCCTCGCCAAGGTCTTGAGTTTGCGGTTACGGCCCCATCTTACCGACATCATCCATGACACACAGACTGGGTTTGTCCAGGAGTGTAGCGTCCTGGACAACATCTTCACGTTCTGGGAGGTAGTGGATTGGTCCAAGGAGGAGTCACAGCCGTTGGCCGTCCTTCTCTTGGACTTTGAGAAGGCCTACGACAGGGTGGAGTGGTCTTTCTTATAGGGCACTATGAGATTAGGTTTCTCAAACAGATGGATTAGAGGAGTTTTAGCACTATATGCAGGGAGCTCTAGCCAAATGCTTATCGGGGGACACACGCGAGGCCTTCCCTCTCTCTCGCTCAGTCCACCAAGGCTGCCCACTCGCTCCCTTCCTCTTCCTGTTTGTGGCGGAGGCTTTGGGCTACTATTTGAGATCACAGGTGGGGGGTCTCACAGGGTTGAACCTCCCAATGAGACAGGAGGAGGAGCTACTGTATGTTGAGGGCACCAGAGCAAGTCTGGAGAGAGTCAGGGGCGCCCTGGTTATTTATTGTGAGGGCTCGACGACACGGATCAACTAGACGAAATCTATAGGTTTCTTCACAGGCTTTGAGGAGACACAGGAGATCCGTGAGTGGAGGAGTGACTTTGGCTTCAGATGGATACCGCGGGGCCAGACAGTGAGATACCTCGAATGCCAGGTGGGTATTGACATTACAGCAGAGTAGCAGATTGCCCAGGTCCTTGAGAGTCTTCGGCGCAAGCTTCTCTATTGGAGTTCGGCCAAACTCTCCTTAGCAAGTCACACCTTAGTGGCAAACCATGTCCTTCTTGCCACGGCTTGGTATATCGCCTCCTGCTGGTGCTTTCACAGAGGTTGCATTGGGCAGCTCCGACGGTTGGTACAGAACTTCCTTTGGGTAGGTTCAGATGGCACGAGGAACACTAGGGCCCAAGTAGCTTGGCAGACGGTGATCATGCCACAGGCACTAGGAGGCTTGGGTGTCATTGATCAGGAGATGCAAAGCAGGGCCCTTCTGCGCAAGTTGGTGGTTCGTGGCCTCACCCCAAGTGCAGAGACTTGGAAGCTCCTCTTACAGTGAGGGCTTATGAGGAACACCCCACGCACTGGGGGACATTGGCAGCCTTCACATCGATGGATCTTCTGAGAGGCCCCCCTTACGGGGAAGGGCTCCCCCCTGATGAGGAGTCTTCACAGGATATGGCAAAGACTGGCAGGGGGTCTCATCCGTGCTCTGCCCAGATGCAGAGAGGAGTTTGAGCGCCAACCCCTTATGTGGCACTCAGAGATCAGAGATCAGGAAAGCCGTATGCTCGAACAGCGGAGTCACATTGGTTGGGCACAGTGGGATAGTGGTCCAGTAGGGTCCTTTGGCCGTTGGAGCAGATTACCTATGGAGACAGAGGCGAGGCTTGATGCCCTAGCGCATCTGCGAGGGACAGGGCAGCGGATGGGCGAGATTAACTTAGCCATTCCGAAGTCCTGGTGGGAAGGACTTCACATTTGGAGAGACAGCAAATGGTTGGGGTGTTTTCCCGTACTGGTGTTCCCTTGCGGATGTTGATGCCATGCGATAGCACGCACCCTGGCTTCTTCCGTGTAGAACCTGGAGGCCTACTTCAACCACTCACTGAGAGTGACCCTGAGATGGATGGGAGTCTTGATGGGATACACTGGCAGATGATCAGAGTGGTGGGACATTTCAGGAAGGAGTGGCACATCGACCCTCCCAATATTTCAGAGCAGAACACCTCTAGATGGCGCCTTGGCTGTGGGAGGGTAGACCCCTTAGGGAGGTCCAGTGGGATCCGAGAGAGTGGTTCTAGCCCTCCAGGGGCGGCCTAGTTGTGCAGGTGGATGAGGTGCCCTTCTTTTCCTACACCACATGGATTGGCAGGAGGCTTTAGATGGACTCGTCGAGGTGGACCCCTTCGAAGGAGAGACATTGGGTGACCCAGAGAGTGCCCCGGGATGTGCACTCCAAGTTTTGGACACGGTTGTGGTCCAGCTTGCAGCCGAGGAAGATCTCTTACTTGTTCTAGCTGGCCGCCCATGGAGGCCAGACCGTGGTTGGAGCAGATGCGAGTGGATAGGCACTGCCATTGTTGCTCCCATGGTGTCCTGGAGACTATCCCGCATTGCTTGTGGAGCTGTCGTAGCGCAACGAGGATCTGGATGGGAGCCCTCAGGATCATGACACGTATATACCTCTGTAAGACTAGAATAAGTCCAATCATACAAATTTAGAAATTTTGTTGTTCTAAAGATCAAAAATCTACAAAGGAAAAAAAAAAAAAGAGAGAGAAAATGAAAGAGAAGAAAAAAGAGGTAAACAAAAACTTTTATGAAAAGCAAAAGGAAGACATACTAAGCAAGCAAAGCAACACTTATGTCGTCATCAGTGCCCAAGCATAAGCAGCTATACTGGGTTTCTAAAGACCCGCGGAGTCTCTTGGGCAAACCCAGTGCTTACTAAAATATGTCAAATAAACAATAGAGAATGAAAACAAGAAATAAAGAAGAAACGAAGCAAGTGACTTAAGCAAAAATAAACAAGAAAGTCAAGAAACAAAAACTTCCAAAAAACTAGAAACTCTCTCTCTCTCTCTCTCTCTCTCTCTCTCTCTCTCTTTTAAAACATAAAAAGTTAAATGGCACTTTACACTTATGTCTCATTTCTGCAAAGAGGCAAAAATAAATTTCTAACTTAGAAAGCACAAGTATACTCAAACAAACTCTCTTTAGAAACTAAAAGAAAAACGGATCATGACACGTATGCAAAGTCTTCATAGAGACTACACCTGGGGGATGGTGGCTTGGTTGACAGAGGGAGGACACGCGTTTCAAATTGATGAGATATCCCCAACCTACCGGATACAGGGTCAGAGCATCCAGAGGATCACACTCCACGAGGCAGTCCCCCCTGACAGTCTAGCTGCTCCTCCTCCTAAAGAGGGCAGTGTTTGGGAGGTAGTAGCCAGCATCACGACTTGGAACATTTGGGTGGCTCGCTGCAGTCTTGTGATGGGTGAGCACCTGGTTCCACGTGCGGCTACCCTAGTTGCCATATGGAAGGATATCATCTACACTCTACAGTCCACCTGGGAGCGTAGGACTCCAAGCTCCAGGGCGACTATCAAGAGGCGTGCTCGTTTCTGCAAGGCTTGGCCTGCAAGTGTTTTCTACATCTTCACTCCGTGAGGGATTCGCTTGCTGTATAGTCTCCCCACTTGGCTGTTAGACTCAATTCCAGAGATCCCCTAGGCAGTGAGCTGGGGTTTCTCAGGAACAGGCTGGTTTTTCTTTTCAGCCCTTTCCGGGTTTTTCCATACTCAGCACCTTCGGGGCTGCTGTCTTGTATGAAATCTTTCAAGCATTAATAGAAGGTTCCTTTCTGTGAAAAAAAAAAAAAAAAAGAGCCTCCTAGGATGCTTTCCCTTTTCGGTTTAGAGGAAAAGATTGTTCGGTTGAGGATGGTTTTTGTTATTTTCTTCGTCATCTAGAAGGCACTTGAGTCTCATCCACACACGGATTGACAGATTTCATGCAGATGCTTAGACTTTGGATAGAGGTGGTAGTTTATGCATTGCCCTGAGGGTGTCCACTTTAGATCGCTATCTTGTAAATATTCTTATTTTTTTGCCTCACATATGGCAGATTGCAAGATTGCAGCAGCCACTCCCATGAAACAGAGTTTGAAACTTACTAAAGATTACGAAAAGCCTACAATCAATGATAGGTACTACAGCTCATCGGATCTCTTATGTAGTAAGCTCACTAGCACAGTTTATGGCAAATCCAAAACAGTCTCACTGGAAGGCAGCCAAAAGAGTCTTGAGATACATCAGAGGTACAAGATAGTTTGGAATAGAATATTGAGGAAGTCATCCACGGTTGCATGGATACTGTGACAGTGACTATGACGGAGATCATGAGACGAGGAGATTGACATAGGGATATGCATTTTTTCTTGGTCAAGGAGCTATATCATGGTTGTCAAACAAACAACCAACTGTTTCTTTGTCTTCGACTAAAGCAAAATATAGGGAGCTTACTACAGGTGCATGTGAGGCTATATGGCTCAAAAGATTATTGTCAAAAACATATTACTTTGATGAGTCAATGCCAATAACAATATACTGTGATAATCAATCGGCTCAAGCATTGGCCAAGAATCCAGTATATCACTCCAGGGCAAAGCACATTGATGTCAAAGAGAACTTCATCAGAGAAAGAGTGTTACTTGGTGACATCACATTGTAGCATTGTGATAGCAAAGAGAATGTTGCAGACATCTTTACCAAACCACTCGGTAAAGAGCTTTTCGAAAAACACCGACTAGCTCGTGGTTTGACGCAGAGGAAGGACATTCCCATTAAAGGAGTGTGATGGAATGTAATGTTCAGTCCTTCTTGTGAACTCTCAACACCTTCCCTCAAGATCAACATCATGAAGTAGGCCTTCCCTCAAGATGATGATTCAAGATTGCCATTAATCAACAGCAGCTGGCAGCCTTGCAAAGGGAGGAACAAAAAAGACCTTCAAATGCCTGGGTCCACGAGCACCTTGTAGCAACAAGGGCTCACCAGCAAACACCCATATGGAGATTAGAACTGAGCTTTCATCTCATGTGTGCAAGACATTATGGGTTTAGATAGAGTGAGGAGTCAACAAAAGACTTCTTCTCCACTCTTGGTCCTAGACTTGGTAGAGAAAGTGTTTCTCAGTTGATTGACTTTGAGGGGTTGCAACCAGACCCTAGTACTGTCATGTAAATTGCTTCTCATTTTTATGCTTTGCTCCTCACTGCAATTCGGAAACGACTGACAGAGATAGTGCCTATTTCAGGATCTGAAAGACAGTCCCAATGATGAAACAAGATATGAGGATCTCTCTTTAGGCACCTTTCACCAACTTGGGATTCAGCATTGCTTTACTTGCCATTCCCAAAGGTAAGTATCCAAGTTCAGATGGTTTGACTCCCTCTTTTTTCATCATATCATTTTTGCTCTACAATGCATTTGAGAATCTAGTGTTATACCTTCTTCACTTTATTGAGGGTCTCATCCATAGTGCAGAAGTTTGATAAGTCACTGGAGGCCAACAATCACACTTTTGGGCACCAAATTCTAGTAAAGGCAATCAGCCTTCCTTTACAACCTCTACTCCTTGGCTTGATACATGACACACACTGGCTTTCTACATGGAAGCAACATTTTATATAATATATTTTACTTGGAAGGCCTCTTAATGGGCCAGACAAAGTGCCAAGATCTTGTTTTCCTACTCTTAGACTTTGAGAAATCTTATGACAAAGGAGAATGGGGTTTTCTGGATGGTATGCTCCTGTGTTTTGATTTTTCTGATTCATCAATCAGAGGCATGTCCTCCCTTTATAGATCAGTCCACAAGTAGGTTCTCATCAAACGTGCTAGAGGAGAGGTTTCAAATTTCCAAATGAGATTGCCACGGATGCCCTCTTGCCCCTTTGTTATATTGCTTGTGGCGGAGGCTACAACTTTTTCCTTTGCTCTCAGCCAGATATTCCTGGTTTGAGACTCCCCCTTAGACAGAATAAGGAGCTTTTAGACAGTTGATCTTGTAGATTACATAGCAGTTTATTTGGATGCCTCTCCTTAGACGGTCAAGCCAGCTTTGGATTCGTTTTTCCTTGCAGCAGGGGCACTTATTGGTTGGCAAGAATCCAATGGATTTTGGCTTTATATAATGAAATATAAGGACTCTCTTGCCTAGAGATTGGATTTGGGCTTCAATTGATCAAGAGAGGGCTTTTAGTTAAATATCTAGGCTGCCAGGTTGGCATAGGCATTTCTTCTCAACACTCTGCTCTCGTGTTGGAGAGTCTCAGAAGGAAACTCCATCTTTGGAGTTCAGCCAAGCTAGTTCTAGCCTCTACAATGGTAGTTGTTAACCAGGTTTTGTTGGCCACTACTTGGTTTGTTTGTCCATGTTGGTGCCACTCTAGGAGTTGCATTTGTCAATTTATGAGACCTATAAAGAACTTTCTTTGGAGTGGACTTCATGGGTCCTCAAATACGAGAGACAGAATGGCT
The DNA here is from genome assembly GCF_047967505.1 of Dipteris shenzhenensis. Classification (NCBI taxonomy): domain Eukaryota; kingdom Viridiplantae; phylum Streptophyta; class Polypodiopsida; order Gleicheniales; family Dipteridaceae; genus Dipteris; species Dipteris shenzhenensis. The sequence continues at coordinate 25,626,962 of NC_141612.1, forward strand.
TGGAAGACTTTGGTCCTTCTAACCACGGAGGGAAGGCTGAACATTATTGACCTTGATTTTCAATGAAGAGCTTAGCTTTGCAAGCTTGTGATTAGGGGAATTATGTTGGATCAGAAGCCTAGGAAAGATTTATTTCTTCGATCCATTGGGTCTTGCACTCCCTCTTTCGATAGTGATTGGATGGACAGCAATCGGTGGATTCTTTCTTCTACAAACATCACGATGCCTCCTTCACCTCTTATGGCTGCTATTGTCAGAGCTTGGCACAGTTTCATAATTTCATTATCGAGGGTCTCCCCTCATTTGTAGGATGAGATTGACAGCAGCCAATTATGTGGAATAACTCTATTGAAGATGAGATTCGTAGACCTCTTTGTGCCTTGAGATATAAGCAGTGGTCCAGATGAGAGAGAGATATTATTATTCTTCTTTGGGTTCCCGGGATGTTTTCAAGCTCTGAAGTTGACCTCTACAAATAGGGGACAGCATAGGCATATCAAATGGATGGGTGCTTTCTTAGGCATAGGCGTCCCTCTTCAAGTCATAGGTCTCTTGTCAGACAGTGGAGATTTAGTGTTTAGTGTGCAGTTTGGACACAAGTTGGTTAGATCCCCACATTCTAATATGGTTTTTAATGCACACTTGGAGGTAGTTGGACTTGTGGGCTTTGATGAGCAGTGTTATTTTGCTTCTGGCTGGTTTCTAGACCCTCGTCAGGAGGATATCCTCTCGGTACTTGGAGGCGTTGGCTTTCTAGAGAGGTACCCGTAAAATTTCTTCACTGGTATCTGGGCACTTAGGAGTGGATTGTAGTAGACAACCATGCAAAGGATCTTCCCCTTTTCAACTTTATAGTACGCAATGCCAAGAAGTTCCAGATCGTTGCCAGAGGTCCTTTATTTGGCCCCACATCTCTTATGAGAGTCAGGACTCCTCTTGGGCTATCTTGATGCAGCCCCAAAGGCATACAATTTTGCAGACTTCAAGGTGTTCCTTCTTCTCAATACAAGCTTGCACATGCTTCAGTGGACACTTGTTGGGAGATTGTAGTGAGAATCAATGCCTAGCACATTTGGAGATCTAGATCTATAGAGGCTATTGATGGCACCCAAGTCCACCCAGCTCATATGTCAGCTTGCATTTGCGAATGTATTGTACAAACTATTGTGGCTATTTGGCATAGGATGCAAGGTTCTTCTAGGCATGCTTTGACCACGAGGATGATTTTTCTTAGAGAATGGAGAGGCTGTCTTTTCTTTTCTAAGACCGTCACTGGCTCGATGTGGCATTTCCAACCACAACCATGTTCTTATCTAGTTTTTCATTTGTTCAGACTCTGCGAATGATATTTTAGCACTCGCTTTTCATGATCTGCATGATGTATTCTGCCTTGAATTTCTTCTCTTGGTTGTTTCTTTCATTACTTAACAGGTCTATTTCACAAAGAAAAATACAATAGAGCTAAATTATGTCAAAAACTTTATAAGATGCCATAGATCATAGGATTGACCCATATAACTACGAAAGAGTAGGCTAAATGTAGCCACAAAGGAAAGTGATTTATGCGAATGACCAAAATAACAAAAAAAAAGAGCAACCCAAGAATCACAAATCCAACAACTCATTATTATGCCTTGAGTGAATCCACGTACAAAAGACCCACAAGTTTTAAAATCTACTAGACAATATACAAAAAATATATATATATATTTGAGTTCCAATGATTTTGAGCTAAAACTCCATTAGCACAAATGCAAATGAGGTAAAACTTACTTTCAGTAGTGGACCACAGCTAGGAAGAACATCTACTTTAGATGGATACTCAACCACCTAATAGAAAAAGCACAAAACCAAAGAGGGGAGATAGATTAGTGAAATAAACACATCACTTGCAAACCATATTTCTCATCACACATGCTGTCCATTTCTCCTTGCAAAGGGCAAGTCACATATTACAGTCCTTACATTTAATTATGGACCCTACATATATCCATTAAAAACTCAGCCTTAATTTTTATCCGAAACTAAGCATTAAGAAGATGCATGAAGCTGTGAATTTGACAAGGGTGACATATAGCTTCCAACCATGAGCTACACCATGTACAACAAAGACCAAAACACTACGTGTGTGTGGGGGGGGCACGGGGGGCGGGGCGGGACAGGAATTGTAAAGACTTTGGTGATCCAACATTTTCTTTATTTGCTTTCTTCAAGCGTTCTCTGCAGCAATCTTTTTTTGACTGCTTGCAGACTCGCTACATCGATCATGATGTATATTTAGCATATACAAATATTTTCAGCTGATGTAATTTCTAGCTCCTCGCTTTGAGGTGGCTTTTCTTGTAATATAAACAATCATGGCATTCACTAAAAAAAAGTGTGTGTGTGTTGCTAGCACTGCATCGTTATGGAAATCTCTGTATGATGCTTGTCATCATGATGACTTGAAAATATCATCTTTAGAGGTGTTTTCCCACTGCTCTTGATTTTTCAGAATAGCCTTTTCTTTAGACTATTCTCATTGTAAAAACTTTTTCTTGATATAAATACAGTGGTTTCACCCCCCCAAAAAAAAGTGTGTGTGTTGCTACAATCCTTTTATGATTGCCTCAGTGCACGTCAGTAGATTCCTATGTCTACTTGTCTTATATTGAAATCTTTTGATGTTTGTAATGGCATGTTCCCTCTTTGTATGCATTCCACCCCCCCCCCCCCCAAAAAAAAAAAAAAGTGAGTGTGTGTATTGCGTAATGACCTTTTCTAATCTTGTAATTGCTTCCCCTTCTTTTAGGGGGCTGCAAATTGTAATACAAATATAAGTGGATTTCACCCCAAAAAGAAGTGTGTGTATTGCATGTTCACCTTTGGATTGTGCAGTCTATATGCATGGCTTATGTGCAGTTTTATTTGCCACTTATCCCTTGGTCTTCTTCAGATATCCAAAAACTCATTACTAAAGTCATGGAATGCTTTTGGCACACCAGACGGGATCGTAAGGTGCTTCATCTTCCCAAATTCAAATATGTAAGATCGCCCAAGATGCATGGCGGTTTAACATTCTTAATCTTCACACTCATTTCCTAGCTCGTAAGGCCACACTCTTGGCCATTTTTTTGGAGTAGCATCAGCCATGGACTCTTATGCTTTCTTGTGTGGTTACCTCAATCCGTACAGAAGCTTTTGGCGATTGGGCTCCAGCTATCTCTGACGTTATTTTTGGGCACTTCCATGGTCGCATTCCTAGCTGTCCTTTTGCTTCTCGCTTGATTCATGATTGACAGCAGCTTCTGGATTACTTACATTGGTCTGATAGACCTCTAGATCCCGGTGAAAGAAGAGACAAAAGAAAGAGGGCTTGAAAGGACATTTTTCTCCCTTGAAAGGAGAGCAAGAGGTGCTTAAGATTGGTGAGGAAACAACAAGGTAGAGTTGTAACTGATTAGCTAGGATGAAAGAGAGAGCAATCGTTTGCAGCCAAGATGAGGCGATTTGGTGAAGTATAGGCAAACTTATGGGCATGGGAAGATGGCTGAAGTAGAGGCTGGATTGGGCTGTGCAAAGTGTGCATAAAGTGATGCCATGCATGGGCTGCATGGAAAAGTTGTGGCATGCAAGCCTTCCTTTTAGATTCTATGACTTTCCTAAAAGGCTTAATTTCCTAGAAAAGTACTATTAAAAAGTAGCTTTCTAACTCGACATTTTGCAATGCAAAAAGTAAAAGGAAGGAACTTTAGCTCTAGTGGGATACTTTTAGAAACTACTCATTCATGCACGCATGCATGTAGCAACTTCGCAACTTTAGAACTCATGTGGCAGTCCACCCTTAGTTTGCATGTCGATTACGTATGCATGCACACACAATGCTTGCATGATACACAAGTAAAGTGAAAACTAGAGATTTCTAACAGTTACCAAACCCAAACTTTCCGAGGCATGCAACCCAGGAAAGTAAGTGCATGCCACACATGTGCCTCCCCTTTACCAAAAAAGTAGGACTGGACTGCATGTCAGCAGTTTCACTTTAGATCTTGACCAAGCAAGCATGCATGCAGCCTCTGGAGATCCATGAACAGTCCAGAATCGTCCAGGCCTCAAGGCAAGCTGCCTTGCAGCCTCTTTTCTTCAATTCGCAGCTGCCTTGCAACTTCTTGCCTGCAATTTACAGCGCTGGAACCATATGGCGACTGTTCCAGGCTGCACAAAACTGTCCAAACAGGCACAAATCACCATCCCTACTACTCAGCCAGCCCTGGAACCGAAATCCTGACTGATCCAGGTTGCTGTACGACCTAACGGGCCTGTGCAGCAGGAAGTCTCCATGTCAGGTGCCGTTTCAGCTCTCAGCTTGCAGCGCAGCGCAACCTGTTCTGGCAATTCACATGCCTTCTCAGCACGGTTCATCCAACAAATCAGCCTCTCACTGCTGCGAATTCACTCCCTGGTCCTCTCTCAACCTTCATCTATCTTGCAGAGTATGCAAAGTTGCAAACACAGCCTGAGGAATCAAAAACCAGATTCCACACCAGTTCAAATTTTCTTATGCAGCTACATCTCCAAGCAATACCACTAACCTGAAGCGCCACAAATCCTCAACTCCTTCCTCAAACACGCAATCACACACAACCAATTGTAAGAACAAAACAATTCATTCGAAGCTCGAGAGTCTGGAAGATAGAGTTCGCTCTGATACTAAATGGAACAATCCCCAAGTCGGATTTCTAGGATCTCCTCTATCTCCACACTAACCTGCAAGCATAGCCGAACATCCTACAAACACAAGGACACATATGGTGTCGGCTAGTGCATCACCACCCAAGCGTAGATCCCCAAGATCACCCCCGAGCTACAGGTTAGGCAACCTTAGACCATAGTCCATCACAGGTAAGGCTACATGTCCCATACCACGCAGCCCCATCTATGCACAGATGTCGTGAGGGAGACACAGGCTTGACTCTCGAGAATCCCCAAGTGAGCAATGGCTCTCACTTATATAGATGCAGGGTGTCTTAGGAATCTCAATCCTAAGACTCCCCCTAGTACCAAAGGTACCTCGTCCTAATTGTCCCATGGTAAGGACACATGACCATACACGAACCTGACCTCCATAACACTAGCCACATTATGTCCACGGGTGGACATAACAAGAAAGGCCATTGAGATTATTGTCCTTGGACTTATATGCATCAACCAGATTTCATGAAAACAATTGCACAATTCTGGGTTGAATGAGAGGCGTTGTGTGGCCACAAGGTGAGCAGCTTAAAAACACCACTAGAATAACAGTTGTATGGATTCCAAATGAGAGGTCATGAATCCTCCCCTTATGAGAATCGTACTGTATTATTGCAAAATGTCCATCAAATTATAAAGTCCAACTCAGGGAAACATTTTCAAGTTATAAAGTCCAACTGAGTGAAGCAGTCATAAGAAAATAGAACCTTCAAATCCAACTAAATGCAACATTTTCAAATTATAAAGTCCAACTGAGAGAAGCAATCATATCCAAGGATGGATAAATGGCGAATTATTACTTTAAAAAAGCCAAATGTATGGTCAGCCCCTAAAGTTATATACCCGGGTAGTATATAACCAAGTTTTACTCTTCTACATTTCGAAAAGAGACCATCATCGTATCTCATACGTGATGTATTAATCACATTTCCCTGTCCATGTATTAGTAGCTGATTGAAAGCAAATGGATCATCACATAAGTAGTTGTATGGCCTGACCAAACATTTCCTTGATAAAACTCACCATAAAAGTATCTTCCCTTAGCAATGATGAAGCGGACAGCTGATCCAATAAAGAGCTGTAATCAACTGCTTCATATGGTGGAGTCACACTTATGTAATCGAATGCACCCAACTCACCTATGCCCCCATCAACAAAAGAAGCTTATAAGATAGGAGATCCTCAGAAAATAAGGCATGAAAAAGCATAGAAAAGGCATTGAGCCTAATGCCTGCAAGAATAAGCTAATTCATTCCTATTTTCAAGTTGCTAGATCCTAGGAAAATCAGAGGTTGTTAAGGCTTGTGTCACTTTGACTTCAGAATGCGCAACTGAAGAGGAATAAGTTTAAAAGCATGCATCAAATAAGCCTAAAATAATATTCATTTTGCACTCCTTCGGAGACGAGGGCCAAGGTTGCATGTCAAGGTTTACTTGCTTTGAAATCCATCACACATGCACTATACTAAGCTTCAAGATTGCCTAAATTTGGATACATTACCATTGTTGCATAGAAATATCTCGGAAAGAAGATGAAAACATACGTCCTGGTTTTGAAGCTAACTGCACAAAAGCTTCAGTCTTCATCACATGTACGATTGAATACTCAAGAAACTCGGTGGATTCTAGATTCGGCTTTAGAACTTTTGTTACAACCCAAGGATCCATCTCCACAAAGTGTACCTATCTCCAAAGATCACAATCAACATGCATTTAATGTTAACACAACATGCATCTAATGTTAAAGATATGACAAATTTCAAGACATAACCACCAATGATTTCTATGAGATTATAAAGATATGACAAATTTCAAGACATAACCACCAATGATTTTCTTAGGATCTAACACCTTGACTAGATTTCAAAGAAATTAGAATTGGACAAAGGACAAATATTTTCATTAAATCTAAGTTGGTGTAGTCATGATGATCTTCATAGTAGCTGTAAAAACTAAAGAGTCTTAAGCTTTCTAAGATTTTTTTTTTTTGGCAAAAAAGAGACTTCTATTAAGTATTAAAGAAAACCGTTAGAGCAAGCTCCATACGGGAATACACCATGCAATGCATGAAAAGCTCAAGAGCCAAAAATAAAGGATTGGGGCTGCTAGTGCCATCTCAATCCGGTAGCAACCTCCGAGAAAAAGGGAGAACCCCTCCAAACTCGAAGAAATACAGTCCTCCTAGAAGAGGCTGCCCGTGAAGGGCCCTGCATGCTAGCCCGAATGGCTATCAAAGTGTGAACCGTGTCACTCCAAATACCCGTGAACACCTGTGATGGGTGTATCTGGGTGTCATCCAAGGCCTCTGTGCATCTGGCTCTCCAAATGTGCCAAGAGGAAATGCTAGCCAAAATCTTCTAAGAGGTGTCCACTGAAACATGTGAAGCTCTGAAAGGAATATGTGGTACATCCTGAAGAGGGCAGGACTCTATCACCTATCGGCAGATCGAGAGTGCCCAAGAAGAAGGCTCACCCTCATAAAACACCTGGGGCCCAGTAAGGAATAACCATGCGATCGAGCCCCAAGTCATGAAGAAAGGGGAAGTATGAAAAATGCTGAGTATCCGAGCAACTCCTTTCCAAACAATTCTCGCTTGATTGCAGTCCCAAAGAAATTGTCGCACTGACTCCTCTACAGAATGACAGCGAGGGCAAGTGGGATCAGCCCCAAATCGTGATCTCCACACGTTCACTGCTATCCCTCCATGAATAGAAAGCCAAAATAAAAGAGTGATCTTTCTATTTCTGAGGGATTTCCAAAGCCTCCGCCAGAAATTCCTACGCAAATCTGCAATGATGAAGAAGCTATCCCAATGGGGGGCTCTCGAGGGAATCCAACCTCTACTACTCAGCTGAAATCTCCTGGCATTACCAACCATGAAACGAAAGAAGGGAATCCCCCTCTCTCGGTGCCCATAATCTATCCACTCCCACTCTCCTGGGTCCCACTACAAGCACCTGATAGGTGCACCTCCATATAACCACAACCTCCAGGACCCCAGGGCCAAGAGCAGAGGGTCGGGGTCTAAGTACCACTGCAAGCCCGCTCCATGGTCCACAAAACTAGCAATCCTGACGGGCTGAAAGGCAACCTCTAGAAGAATACCATCCGTGGATCTAGAGAGTATACCTCCATCCCCAACGTCAAAGACTAGAGCATCTTCCCCGAGATCTCAAAGAGCGATCACCTATAGAGGAACCACTGTCCTCGAAAAAGCTCCCATCCAAGTGGTGGAAATAAAAGGCATCTCAACTGTCCATTCCACCGGGATGGCTGCATCTATCTACTGAATCCTGCGTGCTACCCCTCTGAGGTGACTCGCAGACTGTAGCCTCTGATCCTCATGTAGCCTGATAAAAGCCTTCCAAGTGCCTACTGTGTAGGCGGGGCCTCTCTCCCATCTAGACCACTGCATATAATGGGAAGTGCCCAGTGGTCTGCCATGCTCATCAAGTATACTATCGTTCCAAATGATCGGCTGCCTATCAATCTCTTTAAGGGTAGAGGGTGGAACCCTTCGAAGAGTGTTCCTGAAGCTCCCCAAGCTTTTAGAATGGCAGTCATAAGAGGAGAGACAGGAGACCTGAGAGAGGCGGAAGTTAAAATCCAGCGAGGGCTGTCCACCCAATCATCTCCCAAGGTAGGTGTGCAAGCTTGAATGCGTCCAAAAAAGAAATCCTTCCAAGGTTCCTGCCCAGGCATGAGTCCCCTCAAAACCACCTTACAAAGAAATGCCCTGCACCGCAAGTCCGGGTCAATGATATTAAGGCCCCCTTCCCATGTAGGGAGAATAATGGTCTCCCAGGCCACCCTCGCTACAACATCTGCCATGCCATCAAGTCCACTCCATAAAAAATTCATGACTGGTCTAATTAGCTGAGTGATACAATCCCTAGACCGACGCCAGCAAGAACACACAAACCAGGCGGTGGCCAAGAGAACCAGGTTCACTACCACAACTCTAGAGGCAAGGTCGAGTTTGACTGAGCTCCAAAAAAGGAGCTTTTTTCTTATACTTTCTAGTACTGGGGCAAACTGCTGTGCTGGAGAGATGCCCAATCCTACCTAGCATCCCAAATATCTGACAGGAACACCCCTCTAAATCCAGGAAAAGCCAATGTCAACTCCCCATCCTGGAGTGTCCTCGTCACTGATCCAAAAGCCAAAGGATTTATGCCAGTTAATGTGTGCCCCTACAGCTAAGCAAAAAATATCCAAGGTTGTCCGGAAAGAATCAAGTGACTGCGAAGAGGCCTCAATAAAAATAGCAGTGTCATCAGCCAACTCACAGTTAAGAAGCTCCTACTCCTGTCTCAAGGGCAATCTCAACCCATAAAGCTCAGCCTGAGATCTAAGGAAGATACTCATAGCTTCTGCCACAAAAAGAAAGAGGAAGGGGACTAAAGGGCATCCCTGACGAACTGATCTAGAAATCTGAAACCTGTCACCCCTTACCCCTCCAATCAAAACCTGGCTGTGGGCTGATCTGTAAAGAGAGGCCACCCCTCTAATCCAAGCATCTGAAAATCCAAATCGTAGAAGAGTGCCCTCAAGAAACCCCCAATCTACTCTGTCATAGGCTTTCTCAAAGTCCAGGAGTAGAACTGCCAGCCTCTGCCCGCTCTGCATAGCCCACTCTGTGGCTTCCCAAAAGGAAAAGATATTATCAAATATGCTCCTGCCATGCACAAAGCCTGACTGAGTATCATGGATGAGGTCTAGAAGAAGGGGCTGCAATCGGATGCTGATCGCCTTGGCAAGGATTTTGTATGGAGTGCCCAAAAGAGTGATGGGTCTCCAATGGGATACAAAATTCCTGTTGCCACCTTTCGGGATAAGGTGTATGAGTCCCCCGATCAGTGAGTCAGGCATCTCACCCGAGTCCCAAATGCCCTGCAGGCCTGAAGTAATATGATCATCTATCATATCCCAAAAGGCTGTAAAAAAAGGAGAAGTAAGACCATCGGAACCAGGGCATTTGCCCTTATGAAGGGCGAAGAGAGCAGTCTTGAACTCTGTGTTGGTAAAGCGTGCATCAAGTGAGCATATCATCTCTGGTGTGACCAACACAGGTAAACTATGCCAAATTTCATCTCTAGCCACATCTCTGGCCTGTGTCAGGATCTGCGGAAAGAAGGGAGGCATAGAAATCTATCGCTAAGTGCATGATTGTATCCGGATGAGACTGCAAAACGCCGTCAGAGTCAATAAGCTGCCTGACACTCTCTGTACTATGTCTGGGACCAAGTGTAGAGGAAAAGTGTTTATTGACTCTCCCTCCCATCTGTATTCAAAAGGACTCCCATGCATGGAAGACATACTCTGCTCTCTGATCAAGCAATGTCTGCAAATGAGCCCTTGCCGTAGCAAGGCGCTCCTGTACCCAAGCATCTGATGGTCGTTTCTGCTCCTCCCTCTGCAAGACTGCCAATTGCCGACGGATACCAATCTCCCGGCTGAGTACCTCACCTCGCCGAGCACTAGCAACAGAGTGATAAAAGTCGCTGATACTAGCAAGTGGCCACATGTGAAGGACCGGCCACTCCCCCCTGCATGTGAGAAACCCAGATCTCCAAGATTGCCTCTGTGAAAGTCTCATCCGTGTATAACGCATCGCGGATCCTGATATTGTGAGACCGTCCTCTCAGATGGGGCTCTGAGATGGACAAAACTACCGGAAAATGGTCGGAAGTGGAAACACCAGGTGCAATGCAAGCTGTCCCCCCTCTATCAAGAGCCTAGTCATCCACATAGAATCTGTCAATCCGAGCATGGATAGGCATTTGCACCCTATGGTTCGACCATGAAAACAAAAGTGACTGAGACTGAACATGAAATGCATCATCTGTCCAAACATCTCTGCCACTGAACCTGAACAAGAAGGCATCCCAAGCTGCTCTTTCGAGGGAATGAATACTACCTTCTCTGCCCCCTTGCTTATTAGAAGGTCCCTCAACCATGTTGAAGTCACCTCTAAGAATCCACGAATCTGCAATGTCAGCCCACGGGAGCAACTCTTTCCAAAACAGAACATAGTCCCCTCTATCGTTCGGAGCATAGAGGTTGAGGAAACCAACCTTACGTCCGTCAATCAGAAGTAAAACCCACTGGGCCCTGGAGGGGGTTATGGTACCGTGTCCAATGATCAGAGGGAGAATGAAATCTGAAACTGATATGCATGTACCTCCTCTGGTTCCCAAGGTAGGAAGCCAAAAAGTCCGGCCTGAAAGCAGCTTACCTGACTTGGAGCAATCTCTCACATCCAGTTTGTGTTCCTAAAGAAAAAGAATGTCTGGGGAACCACCTGAAACACCTGGATGGAGCTGATTCCTGATCAGCTGTCTGTGATGGCGATGAGGGATGCCGCCCAATCCCTGTATATTCCAACTAGCTATCCTCATCGGCAGGAGGAAGCGGGTTGGAATACCTTACCCGACCTGGTGGCGGAAAAAGAACCCTCCACCGGAGCTGACCTCTTGCCATACACACGAGGTCCAAGGGGAGGAAAGTCCACAGGTGAGAGAGAGAAAGATCTCTCAAAAGGGATGCCGATAACTGGCTCTCTAAAAGTGGAAGGTACAAAATCATCATCTGGGAGGTCAGAGAGGTCCTCCAGAGAGGAAAAGGAGTTCCGCTAAGCCAGTCCTGGGGAGGGGGTACGAAGGATTCCTACCGAAGCAGGGATAGAATGTAAGACCCCTTCCCTCTATCCATAGAAAGAGACACTAGCTTGTGACCTGGAGGGGTGGGAGCCATGGATGCGTGCGAAGAGAGTCGTGGAACACTCATGTTCCAAATCCTTTTGCAACTGCTGCAGCTCGTCTTTTGAGAAAGTGACGGTTCTCGCGGACGGTGTGGGCGGTAACGGATTGACTGAATGGGAACCCATTCGTCAATCGGGGTGGGAAAGGCCGACTCAAACACAAAGAAGAACTCCGTCCGCTTTCCTGAAGCCCAGGAGACCCCTAAAGAGAATAGGGTACTCCAGATGAAGGGAGAGGGTGAAAGGAAGGTGGGAGAGAGAGGAATGAGCAAGGAGAGGAGGAGTCAGCAAAGAGAGAGGGGGGGCAGCAAGAGGAGAGGAGGAAGGGAGGATTGAGGAGAGGAGGAGTGGAGGAGAGGGGGAGGGGGGGGGGGGGAAGCAAAGAAAGAGCGGGGGGGGACGTGCAGGCAGGCAGCAGCGCGGGGCAGGGGGGGGGGCTGGCAGCAGCACGGGAGGTAGAGAAGGGGAGAGAGGGAGGGGAGGAGGCAGGGGGGGCAGCAGGTAGGGGGGAGGGGAGGGAGGAGGCAGCACGTGGGGGAGGAGGTAGCGCGCAGGGGGGGGCTGCAGCAGCGAGGGAGGGGAATCGGGGGGGGGGGGGGGGGGGGGGAGGGACGGGGGGAGCAGTAGGTAGGGGGGAGGGGAGGGAGGAGAAGCAGCGCGCAGGGGAGGAGGCAGAGAGCGGCGGGGGCGGGGGGGGCTGCAGCAGCGAGGGAGGGGAGTCGGGGGGGGAGGCGGGGGGAGCAGTAGGTGGGGAGGGGAGGGAGGAGAAGCAAGGAGGGGAGGGAGGGGGCAGCAAGGAGGGGAGCAGGAAGGAGGGCAGCAGGAGGAGCGGGGAGCAGCAGCCAGTATATCGTACCGCTTTCTAAGAAATTTGTCTTAGAGACATGGTGAAGAGCATGATGGTTGCCATGAATGATCAGAGTTTTTCCATCAGGGATGACATGCTTTGTCAAAAGGACATAACGAAAAGAAATGCCTTTGAGATCAGATAAATTACTTCAATTCCTCCTTTAAGAATACCCAGTGTGCCTTGAGGTCACTTACATAAACCACTTGACTGCCACATTTCAATCAACTAGATACAGGAACCTTAGGTCTGCTTTGTGAAGTAGCTAGGTGGCATAGATACTTATGTTTTCTTAATTAGATTATTTACTTAAAAGCTTTGGTTTTCTTCAAAGCATCTTCCTTCCAACCTGACTGATCCTCTAAAAGTAAATTATGCCGTATTGCCTTTTATATAGACTAGGTCACAAGTGACCATCAAACAGCACCGTCACTTTACTAAGTTAACTACCTTAGATTGCATTAACATTCTGAGTTTGTCTTCTACCCCTATTTAATAGGTTGCTAACCAATTTACTTCCCCCCAAACTTTGCTCATATGACATGATCTACCAGTAAGGTGAGATTTTACTAGGAATGAACTTGGTGATAGGAACAATTAGCAGCAGCAACAAGTAGATTCACTCATCAGCAACAACTAGGTCACATGTAAGTACATTGATGGTAGCTAGTGACATCTCTTTATAGAGCATCAAAAGAAAGACAAGAAGTTCATTTTCAAAACCACTATGGGATGCACGTAGCACATGAACAAGGAAATCTAAATGAGCATACTTTACGATACCTCTTTTGAGACTAAGCCATGCAAACACTAGAAAAGGAGATGCACGAAGGGGTTTGCTCAAATTTGGGTTTCACTAACCCGATCCACCCCCATTGACAAAGACCAGAAAACTTGTAGTACTTGAATTGCACAAAACAACCAAACTAATGACATAGATGCCACCCACTTTACTTGTATTTGATTAGGATGGTAGGACTTAGCTTGGTGAAAACTCAAGTCAGTCATCGTAGACTACGTGAGGTGAGAAACTCATAAACTAAGCCATATGAAGGAAGCCCCTTTATAAGGGTAGTAAAAGGGCGACAACAAAGCACCTTCTTCAAGGTATCCTAAAACAAACTAGTGTGTTGTTCCAACTTGATGGAGTACAATTGAAGATCAAAGTAAATGCTCCTTGGTTAATGCCCCTTAGAGGATGATGACAGCCCCTCTCATAGTTCCACACACATGCAATAGCAAGATTGTTATTTAGGAGAATGGATCCTAGCTTTCATCTCTCAAATGTAAGTAACACATATATCAAAGGAAGACCACAGTTTATGCAAGAAAAAACATAATATTCCATTCCATCTCTATGTTAGGGGCTGGCTCGAATGAGGTTGACTAAGAGATGCCACCACACTCTCATCAAGCTCCACATTAGTGGCGACCCCTTCCTTGTAACAGGGGCCTTTGTCTTCAGATCCATCGGTGAGATTGTTGCTGCTATCCTCCTTTGCAAGGTGTGTTCCTTAGAAGCCCCTATAGTAGTAAAAGCTTCTATGGCTCTACGAAGAGAGCTAGATCCCTTACAATGAGCTTCCAAGAATACTCGCTCCTATAACGTGTGTCATCCCGGTATAGCCCAAGTGCTTTGCACCAAGCACCCCCTAGGAAAGCACCAACATGAGCCGATGTACCAGGCCATCACCAAAAGGACCTAGTTCACCAACAACGTTGTCCATGCCAATGATGGTCTAGCGAAGCTCAAGTACAGGAGTATATGCCATACACTCTCTAACACTAGGGCGATCCACTATGCTGGTGAAATATCCAACCAGTCCCAACTAACAATTGAGGCATATTGCCATCTGCCCCTACAGATGGATTTTGCCCCCGTAGAATCCTAATGTCAATATACACCTCCTAGAGCCCGTTAGATAGTGCTGAAACCAACAAACTTGTTCCAATCAATTTTGGCTTATGATGCCATATAGTACACCTTTAGAGAGAGTCTAACCTCTCTATACTCGCGAATGAGCCCTCCATGAATAGGATTATAACCTCTTCCTCGCAACTCCTCTTGCCAGATTGAGAGGCATATACCCATCAAACCAGCCACCTATGACCAGAGGAAATATGCCAACACCTCTACCACAAAAGAAAGAGGAAGGGGGCTAGAAGGAAGCCGTGTTGCACTAAGCTGAAAAGTCAAAAGGTCTCTCCTATGAGCCCCCAATGAGAACTTGGCTGGAACTACCTACTATATGGCGGAAATCCCCTGCACCCACTGGTCCGAAATGGCCAACCTCCGCATGGTGCCCCTCAAGAACATCCAATCCAGCATGTCTCAAAATCCAGTAGAAGGGTAGGGAGAGAGGTGCTCCTTCCATGCCCAACCTACTACTTCCCGAAAATTGAAGATTTTTAGGATGCTCTTCTCTTGAAAAAAAACATGCCCGCATGTCTAAGAGGTATGGATGGAGCCTCAAGCTCAAAACCTTGGCTAAGATCTTATAGGCAGTGTCCAAAAATGTGATTGGGTGCACCACTCACGAATGTCAGCTCAATCCCCCCTTTTGAGATGAAGCAAATCCAACGTTGAGCAAGCGACTAGGAGGTATCCCTAAGCCGAAGATCTCTTGAACAGCCAAATGCAAGGGAATGCGAACATGATCCTAAAGCAGCAAAAGAACATCAAAGACAGACCATCCTCACCTGGGCATTTCTACACTAGGAGTACAATCCCCAAGTCAAACAAGAACCCACCCCTGCTAGCTTTGCAAAGAAAGAGGAAAAGGAAGGGGAGAGAAACCTGGTTTTTCCCCCTTTTTTGAACGGGGGAAGGGGGGGGGTGCGCAGCAACTCTCCAAACCATCTAGGACAAACCCTCACTCGACGAAGGTGTGGCTAAAATGGGATAGATAAACTCAGCCTGCTTGTTGGAAGGCAGCCCCAAAGCAGGGCTGTGAACAGCACGATGCGAGCAAAGAGCCCACCTTAGCGCCTACAAACAGCTTAGATGGAAAAAGGCTTTCCAAGGAGGGACCAAGCTAATAAGCATTGGCTCAAATATTGCGAAGGATCCCTCAGTCCACAACAAACATGAAGAGGTGGCGCAACCAACAAGACCAACCTAAGGGTGGCAAGAGGGAGGGGCTGGGCATTTACGACAGCCCAAGCTCCTAGCTTCAGGAAGAAAATAAAAACAGAATGCAGGCCCCCAAAAATAGGCTGGAGAAGTGCCCAAAATGAGCCAAGGGAACCCGGGTGGGGTGAGGTGAGAGTGGAAGATAGAAACAGGCGGTGAGAGGGAGCAAAGGAAAGATGGAAGGGGCACAAGGGGCGCAAGAGGTGGCGTATTCAAGGCACAATTCCTTGAATCGAGGAAGCTCCAACTTGTTCCTATCCTCCTAAGTGAGCGTGACTCTAAAAGGAAGAATAGCCCCTTCAAAGAGGCTAGACTCTCGAGCATAGGCACTCCCTTGAAAGCATCTTCCATTGCACTCGAGTGCCATCCATTAACTACCCCTTGCTATGTTGTAGCGACAAATTACATGGTTTCATATTAAAATGCAAAGACATAAAGTGGGACAGTTGAAATATCTTTAGGAATTCACTGTTTGCACTCTATTTTTGTCCACCTTTTCATCTACACTTGCCTTCAAAGTGGATTTACAGGATTGAGCTCATTTTGCCAACCATTGAGGGCACTGCAAAATTGAGTCACTTTCCATGACAAGCTTTTCTATGGATACTCATTCTGCAACCCAGTTTTGACCAATCCAAAAGGATTGCATTGTCTATCGGATGAGTTTTTGCCACACTTTTATTTGCAATAGTACCATAGAGTTGCAAGCTCCCGCTGTACGGATGACTACTTGCAAGTTCTCAATGTGTAACATGCCCATCAAGGTTGCACATGACAACTTGTAGTGCATTGACAACTGTAAAGCTTCTATAGGTGGCAGACCTGCAACATCTATGACCTTCCCATCAAATAGATGATCATTGCACGACCCTTTACCAACCCTCAACATCGTCCTCAAGCTTGCATGACCCAAATGACCTATAGGCTTCTAAAACCTTAGACAAGCGTAAGCGTTGACAAATCAAAGACCAAATTGCGCAGCATGGTTGCAATGTGAAAGATCTGGCCTCGCAAGCAAGATGATATAGGTGAATGTGGAAGGCCCTCCCAAGGAGGGAAGCAAAGGGCAGGCCCCCGGGAAAGAGAGAGAGGATAAAGAACATGCGTGCGTGCGGGGAGGGACAGAGAGAGAGAGAGAGAGAGAGAGAGTTTATTAAAGTCTAAGACCAATGGGTCTATGAGACTGATAGAAAACTTGATACAATGGAGTAAAAGGATGGAGCTACTAAACGAGCATCTTAACCCATGCTAGAGAACTGTGCAGGACATAGTCAATGCAGGACGAGAGAGAGAGAGAGAGAGAGAGAGAGAGAGAGAACCTGATACAATGGAGCAAAGGGTGGAGCTACTAAACGAGCATCCTAACCCATGCTAGAGAACTGTGCAGGACATAGTCAATGCAGGACTGAAGAGAGAGAGAGAGAGTTTATTAAAGTCTTCAGAACAACTGAGGGGTCTATGCCACTGTGAGAATCCTGATACAAACAAGCTGTGAGGGTGGAGCTACTAAACGAGCATCCACACAAATGCAAGATGCAAAAAGCTAGTGCTAAGTACTACACAGTCATGTCAAAGTGATCGACTACACATCAATATCATCATCAAGTCATCCGAGTGGATGAGACAGTAGAAGCATGAAGTCGACGATAGAGTGTTGTCGGCTGCTCACGGGCATGGTCCTATGTCGTCTCCTGGTCATAGCTCTGCGCCTAACAAGGGCTACAGTGACCCCTGTCGATTGAGCCTCGACTCTAAACAGAGTCTAAACAGAGAGGGGACATCCCCAAGTCTAATTTGTGCGCCAACCCTCTGTCTGAGTTGTCGTGTGGCTAGCTCTAGATCCCAATCATGTCCGGGCCTCGTAGTAAGGGGGTTCACATGCTCTGGCTTGAAGAACTCCCTGATCGAGCTCTGAGAAGGGTCTACCAAGGAGGAGGTATGCTATTGCCTCCGTGATCGAAGAAGACATTTGCGGTGCCTGACTGCCTCATGGATGAAAGCCGCCAACATCTCTAGTCTGGATAGGAGAGAATCGGAATAACATCCCAGAACTGTCTCTGAAGAGGCAGTAGAAGCGTCCTTGCATCTCATAGTAAACTGTGCACCTGAAAATGAAATGCTTCTCTAACTCGACCTTATGTATGTCACATAATGTGCATATGCGCCTCTCTCGAGGTAGACCCTCTGCCCTGCCACTCTCAATGCGTAGTCTATATGAAGAGACCCGAAACTGCCCAATAGAGATCCTCAGTGAGTGGGTTAAGTGGATCTGTGTATATCCTAGTGGGTCAATAAAACCGTCCTCTGTAATATGTAAATAATGATCCCTGTAGAAGCTAAGCTTCTCTGGAAGCTCGCTCGATCCCAACCAGGTCCAGAATGTGTGTAGCTGTAAAAGATCCTCACCCGGTTGACCTCGTGTGACAGGAGAGGAGAGAACGGCACGTCGATGCTATACTGGAAGGGACGGAGTCTATCCATGTGGAGTCCCAGTCGCTCAAACCATCTCTCTATGAGTACATACCAACATCTCTGGTCACCTGCTGCTGCTGATAGTGCCATAGAAGAGGACAATGCTAGCCATGGTAATCTGTGCGTCCAAAAGTGCAATCCCCGTACCCCCTGAACCGGTATAGGTAGGTGATAACCCAAAATACTGCATCCAGCTGTAGTGGGGATGACCCAAACTCAGCTTGAATGATCTGGTGAGGGACGGACGGCTTACCGTAGATCATCCGTGATAGCATGAGAATCTATAGCCACTCCACACAAGCCCACTTTCTATCTGACAGATCCAGCCCTCAACAAGGGCTGCTGTACATCCTCGCTAGACGGACCAAGGAGTGAAACACCAATGCCTTGGTCCGCCGATCCTGGAAGTGTGAGCGGAAGCACTGCCTCTCTAATCTGGCCAATGAAGTGTATCCCCTGCTCAACCGGGCATGCATCACGTGTCTCATTGTGAAGTTAGGTCTAGAGACGATAACCCCAAGATATATGTATGACGAAACAATCTCAACAGGCGACCCGTCGAACATGAACTGCTCCCGGTGCATAACGGCTCGAGATGTATTGAAGATCATGACCTTGGTTTTACCAACCCTCTGCTTGGGTGCCCGCGCCTCGTTGATGATACACCTGAGTGTGAGAATGTCATCCATGGTCCCATGATCGCGTCGAAATCTAGTCTCTCACGCTGCTCTAAGTCCCCGGCACTCTCCGAATCGACCGACCTCAAAATCAAGCACTGATGCATAAATCTTGGATATGACATATCCAATCATAATGGTCCTGTAGTTCTCTGGGCTCATGGGATCCTTTGCCTTGTGGATGGGTGAGATAGTGTTAACAGTCCAGGTGCGTGGAAACCCCAAACAAACTGCTTCATTAAAGAGCTTCGCTGAGATCAATAGAGCTAGGAGATTAATCCCATATGCAATGAATTCAGTGCATAGGCCCTCATGATCTTCGCTTAGCCATTATGAACTTTCATTACGGCATCCTTCACTCCCCCCTTAGTAAAGAGTGTGCAAGAGGTAGGGGGTATATGTGAAAGTCAGGAGCTCACTGATTTGGGATATCGTAGAGCGTGTGTGCCTAGTTATACCAGATCTGAGTGTCTGCTGTGAGTGGTGAGGGAGACTCGCCCCTCTAGAAATCTCTGCCAAAAGTCCTTAGAGTTGTTACTAAACAGAATGTTTAGTAGTTCCTCCTCATTCTGGCGAACAAAATCTAGCTTCTTCCTGCGTGCCAATCGACGATACTCGCGTAGCGTCTCCAGTTCATTCGGAAGGTTGTTTTTGGTTTCGAATATGAGCTGGCAGCGTAAAGCCTTGCACTCATCATCGTACCAGCTATTACAAGGTACGATCCTAGGTGGTGGTGGACGGGTGGAGTGAGTGGTGTGAGGGAAAGCATGAAGGGCAGCCTTGTGTAGTGAGTGGGTGATCAGGGCAGCACGGTCCTCTAGTAGGGGTATGAAGTCAATATAGCGATCGAAACGTATGTCGGAGCTCCTCACTAAGACCCAGTTCTACCGCGACCACTTTTTGAGCGTATCAAAGGAGGGATTCATCATCAGACCCCAGTATCTCGAGGACAGACGAGTCTCCCATGCATTGAGGATTGCCATTGGTCTGATGCGGGTTTGGTCACAACAATAGCTGAGCGAGGCTGGGAGAGCAGCACGTATACCAGAGAGCAGTGGATCTGCACGCTATGTACGCTAGGGGCGGTTGAGACAGAGGAGCATTTTCTTTGTGTTTGCCGAGCCTACTATGAGATCCAGGGGCGCTACCACTGTCTTTGATTGGAGGAGAGTGGCTTCGGCCCTTTATCACGACTGATCCATTTCCATGACCAGGTCTATATCACGCTCTTTTTGATGGAGATGCGTCGGCACAGGGAGACACTACTGCGACAGATCAAAGAGCAGCATGGGATGGCCAAACCATCACAGGACAGAGAGAAGGACTGGGTTTCCCAAGGTCGACCGTCAGGACTCTCTCACTCTAGAACACCTCTAATGCCTCCACATCTCTCTGCAACCCCTACACCGAAGAGGATATAAGGAGAGAGAGAGAAAGAAAAGAAAGATATATTAATGTCTGCAAGAGGCCTCGCAGGCCTATGAGACAAAGTGCGAATCCAAGAAGTACCTCATACAAGCCACTGAGGGCTGAAGCAAAGGGTTCACTAAGACCCTTCCTAAGAACTAAAAGCTGAAAAACTGAAAGCAAAAGCCAAAATGCTAACATGCTCAGCTAGTGAACAAAATACTAGAGTAGCAAAGTAACAAGAGCGTGTCAGGCGCTCAGGGCTAGCACTCCTAGTATGTGCTCAAGTTCCATATATCCAGGTAACCTGGTAGCACTCTAATGAGATGTAAGAAGCTCTCGTATCTATGTCTGTCGAGCTGTCTCGCGACGTGGGGGAGGGCTTGGTCTCCTCGATCTCTGGATCCGGTGTGCTACGTCAAGGGTGATGCCTTGTCTATATTCCGCGGAGTAAACAAATGGCATGTGGTGGGCCTGGGCATAGAGGACATATCAAGTGGTACCTGACCTAGGACATCATATAAGGAGCATGCATATGTGTGCCAAACTGTGGGCTCTATGATGGGAATGTGACTTTCCTTCTGATAGGAGTCCCCATTCCGTGGTAGGATCTCCTCTGTGAAAAGAATTGATCACCTCATCCATCCTGTGCATGAGGAAAGCCCGCTTCTTACGCTGTGTCACTCGGTGTGAGATCCAATGTGCCTCTGGTGGAGTCAAATGTCCCAGTGCTATCTCACGTGTAAGGTGGGCTCTCATCTCTCTGCACTCATCATCAAACCATGGATTTTGGGGCATCCTCCCATCTGGAACACGTGCAGATCTTGTTGTGGGAAAGGATATGGCGGCAACATCCTGTATCACCAATGTGAGAGTGTCTGATGCATGTGCAAGGTCCATCCCGTTGCCAAGTAGTGCTAGAAGCTTGGAAGCTAGGTAGCTCATGTACAGCGGGTCAAGAGCACGGTCAAAATGAATCTGGACACGAGC
Source organism: Dipteris shenzhenensis (assembly GCF_047967505.1). Classification (NCBI taxonomy): domain Eukaryota; kingdom Viridiplantae; phylum Streptophyta; class Polypodiopsida; order Gleicheniales; family Dipteridaceae; genus Dipteris; species Dipteris shenzhenensis. Next base: position 25,647,983 of record NC_141612.1, read on the forward strand.
GGGTGGTGGAGGGGCCCTCCTCATGGCCGGCGTGGCGACCGATATGCAGAAAGTGAGATATGAGTGGTCAGCTCCAAGTGGAGGAGGTGGCACCATAAAATCATCTATCCATGGGCCCAATGCTAGTGGGCCGAGCAAGTAGTCTACCGTACTACTTCCCCCTCCATGTGGGAAACAGGTGAGGCCAGCAGATGATGGCCATCTATGAAGACCACTATATATGATCAAGTCATGTATGGCTCCAAGCGAGAGAGAGAGAGAGGGAGAGAGAGAGAGAGAGAGAGAGAGAGAGGCGTCACGGGCCTATGAGACAAAGTATAATCTAAGAGTAATTCATACAAGCCATTGTGAGCTGAGGCAAAGGGCTCGCTAGGGCCCTTACTAAATGCTATGCTAAGAAGTTCAAAAAACTCAAAACTAGTACTCAAAATACATAGCCAGGTGCCACGGTGGCACTCCTGTGAGATGCGAAAACACCTCGTATCTGTACCTGTCGAGTTGTCTCTCGTTGTTGCGAGGAGCGTGGTGTCACTATGTTCAATCTGCCTCTATCTCTGTGGCACTGTCACCTCCTACCGTCTAATTTGCCACAATAGGGTCTCTCTGTGTCACGACATCTCCATCACATAATAGTGACCAACGCAGACCTAGTCATGAAAGTGAATCAAATGAGAGTGGCCTAGAATCGTGCCCCTCCTAAAAGAGACAATGGTACGTCCTTGGATCTCATAGTAAACTAGACAAGTACATAAGAAATGCGCCTCTGTTTCCACCTCTGCTAGAATCCCACCCCTCCTAAAAGAGACAATGATACGTCCTTGGATCTCATAGGAGACTGGACAAGTACATAAAAAATGTGCCTCTATTTCCACCTCTGCTATTGTGCATAAATTGCAGATCTGCTCCTCTCTCCGCATGTCTGTGGCTCACCCTGTTTCGATCCTCAACCCATGGGACACGACATGCATCTGTCCGATGGCAATCCTCAATGCGTGTGAGACCCGCCTGCCCTCCAAATATTTGGGTCTGTCTAATAATCTCATCCTTTGATACTCTCAAGAAGTATGATATTGGAACTAGAGCCTGATTGGGAACTCCTGGTCCCCTCCCCCCCCCAAGTCCGTGATGTATAGAGCTGGAATAGATCCAATCAAATGATACGGTTGATGTCATGTAAGATCTTGCAGGATTAGGGGAGATGGGGCATCCAAACTGTATTGGAAGAAGGGAAGGCAGTCCATCTAAATACCCCGAATGACAAACCATATGATATACTTGCCTACCAAGCTGTACTAACCTCTCTTTTGGCAAGGCGTCTAGATAACTCTAGTGCCAACCTTGGTAGTCTCCAACTAGGCAAAACCCAATCCAGTGAAGATATGTCACTAACTTGGAAGATGGCATCAATCTCGAGTGGTGTCATGGCAAACTCTGCCTGATCTGATGAGAAATCAAGGGCTAGCCTGTCAAAAAAGCCCACTATCCTTGTGTATATGTGGAGGAGTTGACCACTCTCTAATATTGATCCATAAACCTTGGCCACTGTGTGGCCAATCATGAGAGTGCGGTAGTTCTTAGTGTACATGGGAACCCCTTCTTTGTGTATCGGCATGATGGTTGTGGTACTCCAAGCTACGGAACCCATCAAGTAGTCCACTGTCTTGTCCCTCTCCCGTCCTCCATGTGCAAGCCGCCCTCCAGATAGTGGCCATCTCTGGAGACTATTACATATGATCAAATCATGTACTACTCGCATCTCCAATAGGTGTCTCCCATACCCTGTCACTTGTGGTGCATCCTTAGAGTGTCTCACTATCCCAAGCTCAACTGGGTCCATGTCTAGTACTCTAAGGGGATCTGCAAGTAGACCCACATGCCTGCTCCCCGTACGCGCGCGCGCACACACACACAAAGTTTTTATTAAAGTCTTTGAAAGACAAAAGGACCTTGCCATAAAACTACATTTAATTTAAGCTTAAAAGTGGAGCAAAAAAGACCATAAATCTACCTTCCCATACCTCACAAGGACCAAAGCTAATCATATCAACCTCGCATAGGAAATCCTAAGGCATCAGACACCAAAACTGATTTACTTCACACCCTACCTTTGATGAGTAGGGCTTTACTCTTTCTGCTGACGATATCCATGATGTACTCTTGCCTTGAGCACTGCTCTTGGGGCTTTTTCATACTTAATAGAGGTTCTTTTCATTGAAAAAAAAGACACTGATACCTGAAGATATTGGCAAACAAAAAACAGTAACAGATTTTCTCACGTTTGTCTTTTGATTTGCTTTATATAGCCCTTTTGCTTTTCTGCTGGTTTGCTTTTTCTTTTTTAGTGTTTTTTGAAATATTTGCCACATTTTTATAATTTTTGTAGGCCCTATATTTGTGAAACATAGGGATGGTCTTCACCTTGATAGTATTCCTAAAAAATGCTTGATTTAGGCATCCAAATTGAGGCAGCATATTTTATGTGCTTTAAGTGCAAGAGTTAGTCAAGAAAGACGTCACTCCTGACATGAAGCTTTCCCAACACAATCAGATGTGATGTCCAGCTGTCCCATTCGCACTATGACAGAGTTTAAAACATTTGTGGCAGTATGCAAGCAATTTTCACCTTCTAATAAAAATTTTGTGTAGAAAACACTACCAACAAAACTCAAGTGTCCATTTGAGGCTCAATGGCAGTAATCAACTTGTACAGAATAACTCTAGGATTATGTGTCAGTGCTAAGACGAATGACTTGCACACATGCTTCCACCTTGGGTACTTCCATTAAATTCAAACAATTGATAAACGAAGTCATATTTGCCTGGAAAATACTGAACAGAAAATGGTTCAAACAAAGGAAGGAGGAGACACTACCGAGGCACATCCCCTGCTCAGAGCTTCAATACCAACTGAACCAGTACCACTGTACAGATCTAGCCATCTGCCTGAAGACAGACTCCTATAACCATGCAATCTCGCCTGAAAGTCAACACAGGAATTCATACACTCTGCAAAAACTTTGCAAAAGTTCAAGAAAGCATTCACGATAACTTCAATAGGCACAGCATCAATCAAAATAACCTTTTGTCACCTTCAGACGAGTTACAAGAAACAGAACATCAAATGAAATTCAGGTTGAAAAAAAAAAACCTGCAAAATATCAAAGACTGCCCCGCGAACAACTTCCATCATTGGCCGCACATTTATATCAGTAGGAGATAGCAACTTTTTACCACTTGCCTTTCCTGCAATAACCTTCATTGAGTATAGTTTGAGATTTCAAACAAGGGCTGTTAAATGCTCAAAAAATATAACTAGTGCATATAATGTTATCATCACTATCAATGGATGTAAATTATACGATATGCATGCATACAAGCACTTGCCTTTCCTGGAATAACTTTCATAGCAATTAGAGAATATGCGTTATCTCTTGTTATAGGTAATGTTATTCACTTGTGTGCACTCCAAGAGGTAGATTTACAAGTTTCTAACTTACTAAGCTTTAAAGGTTCTAACAAGGGATCTGGTTATTTATATTAACTAGACCTGCTAGACCAACCATTATTATGTGGAATTTATGTGTTACAGAGCCTAAGAAGTAGAATGGTGCCTATTTACTGATCATAGTGATCTTAGCCTTGATGTTTTGCTGAGATTAGCTTCCATCTAGTGTCACAGAATTGTACTTATCCCAAAAAATAAAGATACCTTTCATATTTCTACTCGGTGAAAGAGAGTTGACATTGATCAACTAGAGAAAGTTTCCGTTTCATTAGTTGTTTTTGGCTTATGTGCATGGTGGAGACTCCAATGCAACGCAAGGACTAGGCCAGAGTACAAGAACGCACACATCAGTTAACAAATTCATGTTCACCTACTTTGGCTACAAGCCCCAGATTTCTCAAACACTCGAGCCCAAACCGTCTTTCATAAATCGAGTCCCCAACAAGGTGTTAGAATTATTACTATAATTCAGCAGTGACCAATGTAATGTAATAAGTAGGTTAGGGACACTTTTCCCTCATTTTAGAGGTTTTTCTGCCTAACCACAGTTAGTTCACTAACTACGGTTAGTGAAGGATAAGGTTTTGTCACTTAGACAAAACCCATCCCACTTCTTGTATTAGTCACTTCTTCTATTGCAAGCACTACGTTCAGCTCTCTTGCTCTCACACTGAGCTTCAGAGTCACGCCCTGCTGGGCAAGTTAGTTATCCGCGGTTTGACCCCGGGGGGGCAGACGTGGAAGATGTTACTTCAGCAGGGGATCAGTTCTTGCGTCCCACGCCGAGGTGGAGAGTGGCTACCATCCCTCCGGTGGATCTTCACCTCTGCACCGCTTACTCACCCCCGCTCCCCGCTCATTCGCAGCCTTCTCATGGTTTGGAGGCGACTCCGTCTCAGTCTCCTCCAGTCCCCTCCTAGCTGTCAAGAGGAGATCGACCGCCAGCCGCTCATCTGGAACGATCAGGTCAGAGATACCTTGGGCCTTCAGCTGGGGGAGAGGTCACATATCCTGTGGGACGGTTGGATGCGGGGGCCAGCCCGGTCCCTTCGAGTTTGGAGGGACACTTACAGACACTTGGAGACCGTTGCTCTAGCAGCCGCAGCTGGAGGTGTCCGTGGAGCTCAAGCGAGACGCACAGAGATAGACGGAGCGATTCCTGCCGGTTGGTTGGTTCCACCCGAGATGCAGATACTCATGCCTGGTGATGACCGTTGGCTTGGACAGTTCACCCCCCGTGGCATCCCACTGGTGGTTGCAGGCCGGATGGACGACACCTCTGTTTCCTTCTTTGCGGTTTTGGGGGACGGCCGACTCAGGAGAGAGGGTGTGCTCATTGACCCCCTTCTCCCGTGGCAGAGGGTTCGGGTCGTAGGCCTCGTGGGGAAGGTTTGGCAGATCGATCCTAGTATAGAGCAGGATCAGCTGCAATTATGGCGACTCTGGCTTTGGGAGGGGAGGGCCTTGTCAGAGCTTGATTGGGACCCAGGTGAGTGGAGATGGCCAGAGGTTGTGGCAGGCCAGGGGCCGACCCCTTTCTTCGCTTATAGCACGACATTGGGCAGGAGAGTTCTTGGGAGGATGCAGAGCCGCCCGCCCACCCAGCGGCCCAGTTGGTATGCTCAGGGTATCTCCAGGCTATTTTTGCAAGCCTTCTGGAAGGCCTTGTGGGAGAGCTGGCGGCCGCGGAAGATCTCCTACTTCCTTTGGCTACTCGCCCACAAGGGTCTTCCAGTGGGGAGCTGGTTGCGGCAGATTGGCCAGGATGGACTTTGTCAGATTTGTCATGAGGACGAGGAGTCACCAAAACACTGCCTGTGGAGCTGCACTCGCGCCCAGGAAGTGTGGAGGTGGACCTTCGGGATCCTTACTCGCGCAGCACCGGAGCTAGGTTTGATCACCTGGGGCGCGTTCTGCTGGTGCAACACCACACCTGGCTTTCATCAGTTGTTCGAGGCAGGCCCGCAGGACCCCATGTTCCTTATCACACAGGGGACTTGGGGGCCGCTCGAGGGCATCCCGCCGCACCTGGCAGAGGCGGACACAGGATCTCAGGAGAGGCAACCAGTCTGGGAGATTATTAGCAGCATCGCTCGATGGCACATTTGGACCTCGCGCTACACGCAGATCCTCGGTGGCACCTCTCTTTCGACTGCCCAGGTCATGACCGACATCTGGTGTGAGATTACACACACACTCAGAGGCCAGTGGGACTAGATACAGGGAGATTCCCGGGCTGGCCGGGAGAAGCGGAGACGTTTCCTCCGAGATTGGGATACGCAGGGCCTGTTCTTCGAGCATACTTCTCAGGGCCTTCAGTGGCGCTATTCACCACCTCTCTGGCTGTTTATTCACACCCGCCTGATCCCTCCGTGAGAGAGAGCTTTCTGTTTCCATTTAGGGCTGCGTCCGATTTGTGAACGCAGCCCCGTCAGCTGCAAAACTGACGTCATGTATCTTGTTTTTTCGAAGTAATATAATCAGCACTGTTTTTTCGGCCAAAAAAAAAAGAATTATTATTATAATTCACCAGTGACCAATGTAATGTAATAAGTAGGTTAGGGGCACTTTTCCCTCATTTAGAGGTTTTTTCCCCTAACCACAGGTAGTTCACTAACTACGGTTAGTGAAGGATAAGGTTTTGTCACTTATACAAAACCCATCCCACTTCTTGTATTAGTCACTTCTTCTATTGCAAGCACTACGTTCAGCTCTCTTGCTCTCACACTCTCGTTTCTAACACAAGGGCTGCCATGCATGACCGCGCGGCAAACCAAGGAGTCGAATAGAAGAGACTTGGTCCAGGGATCCTGAAAATGAGAGTGAAAGCATTGCCGCTCAAGTCTAGGCAGCACAGCGTATCCCCTGCTCAGTCAAGCCTGCATCATTGGTCACATTAAAAAAATCGGGCTAGAGAAAAGAACCCCCAAGTATGCATAGAATGCAACAACCTCCAAAGGTAGTCCGTCCAGCGTGAAATTCTCTCTATGCATGGCTGCTTGAGAGGGAGTCCAACTTGTGTGTTATGCCTTACTCTACTTTTGACAATTCCACGACAAGCATCTGGTGGCCCTCCTACAAAGGGGGGTGGGGCCTACGTGATTCAGAGCACCAAGACCCTGAGCTGCAGTGTTTGGAACTGCAACGGTACTTAATGGTCAGATCCAAGGAATTTCTCTGAAACATTTACAGGTCACGACATAGCCTTTTACACAGACACACCAGAGTCCAGAGCGCCCTTTGCCTATAGTCAGTGGATGTACATGGGAGACAACATATCAAGATGAGACCTAGGAGACAGGAGTCCGAGGAGTAGGAGAAGTGTGAATGCTATATCGATCATTTCTGGTCAGGACGATCTCTATCGAGAAACGAGATCCACATGCCAGGTTCCTATGGGTTTGGATCGGACAACTTCCCCGTGAGCATCTCTATTACAATCTATTACCCCCCCCCGAACCTCACATTTCGCCACGGACCTACGCGAGGAGGCTAAGACCTCGCCATACGCAGCCCTCAACCCGAACATCATGGAATTTTCTAGCCGCAGGGAATTCTCCTTGTTAGAGACTTCAACGCAACGACCCATATACGCCAGGTATCACTTCTGGATTTTCGTGATGATTCTATCCTAATACTAGATGTTGATCTAGATGAGGCTGCGATGTCTCGACTCTCCACAAGCAGACGGGCCGACCCCAGTCACAACTTATGGGCATGCACTACTAGACATGGGCATGATACATGATCTTCTCATCTATAATGGCCTGAGTCGTAGGCCCTCCTCAAGTGTCTACTTGTTTTACCCATGGAGGAAGGCCCAATGTAGTTGACTATCTCATGGGATCGTCTGCCTTCACTTCACACATTATTAATTTCTCTATCTCATCACCACCTCCAGGAGCAGATCACACTTATCTATTTTTTAGTATTTCCACACCACTGCCTACATCACACACTATGCCATCATTTACACACACTATCTACCATGACATACACTTTGACCACACACTAACAGCTGTGTACTCCGCTTGCCTCTCCGACCTTCTCAGAGACATTGACAACGTACCGCATCAAGTCACCTTGATCACACGACTCTCCATGAGGCTGTCCTACACACTTTCCCACACACCACTCAATCCATATGCCCTCCACCTCTAGGTTCATTACCTTGCAATAGTGGTACAATCATGAGTGTAAGGCTTTACGCCAACAACTTCGACTCGAAACCAAGCATCATCTTTCAGGACAGGTAGAGACAATATGCGAGCACCACCTCCTGGTTGACTGGAAGAAGCATGCTTTTGTCAGCAGGAACAAAGAGTTAAACATCTTGTTTAGTAGCTCTAAAGACTTCTAGCAGAGGTTCCTCGAGCGGAGAGCCCCATTTCCTCTCACAGACATCAAAACCTGGCGATCCTATGCACGCACATTGTATGATGTCCCTAACTAGCCACCACCTAGTCTCTCACATGAACCATCCCCCACTTCATGCATGTTTTTCACAACCGATGGTGGTGTTAAAACGCAGCCTAGAAGCTTCACAATGGCCAAGCAAAAGATCATGCGCGCCTACACACTGAATCCATTGTATACGGAATAGATACCTTGGCCCCGCGATCTTAGCAAAGCTCTTCAATGAAGTAGTTTGCACAGGCTTCCCACACACTTGGGCCCTTAACACCATCACACCCATACACAAGGCAGGAGATCCCATGAGTTCTGAAAACTACATGACCATTATGATTGGACATGTTATGTCCAAGATCTATGCATCAATACTCAATACAGAGGTTAGCCTAGTCACAGAACTTCGGGGATTCAAAGCCATGGGACAGGCAGCCTTCCAGGTAGATCACGGGACCATGGACCATATACTCACACAGGGGGATCATTGAGGAGGCCAGGGCACAGAGATAGAGGGTATATTGTTGCTTTGTGGATTTCCACAAGGCTTTTGACATAGTGTCAAGAGCCCGACTCATCAGACGCTTACAAGAGTTGGGATACGATCACTAGATCACCTCGGCAGCCATGGCACTCTATGAGAGAGTCTCGGGTAGGGTTCGGACTGGTGCGTGGGCGAAGGCGATCATGAGCACCATTGGGGTCAAACAAAGTTGTCCATTACACCAACCTTGCTTGGACCTTACATAGATGAGCTTGAGACCTTTATTGCGACCCTAGGAGGGACTGGTTGCTCTCTAGGTACATCCTTGCTTCAGATACTTCTAGATGATGTGGTCTTGCTATCTTTCTCAATAGAGCGACTGTAGCACTCCACACTTTCTGACAGACACATGACTTGAAGGTCAACCTTGGTAAAACCAAAGTCACGATTTTCAATACATCCGGGGCAGCCATGCACAGAGAGCACTTTACCTTGGATGGATTGCCAGTGGAGGTAGTTGCATCCTACACTTACCTAAGGGTCCTGTTCTCCGGCCCGAGTTTTGCGATGCAACCAGCACTACAGGCTCGACTAAGTAGCAGGTACGCTGCACTGGCCAGACTCAAGTGACGATCCTTTCATTCTCACTTCCAAGACTCTCAAACCAAGTCTCTCCTCTTCGACCCTTTGGTTCGACCTGCAGGTATGTAAGGCGGCCCTTGTTAAGGGCTTGATCTATCAGAGATGGATTGGGCTCGAGTTGTGAGGCTTCAGGTTATCATGCTTTCACGATGATCCACAAGCCCTGAAATTAAAGACAAGTCCATCTGACTATGCGTATACAGTCAGGATGGCAGATGGAAGTTCAACTGAAGTATGGGACCAAAGGGTTACCCAGTTGGAGCTTCGAATTCAGGACTATGCTGAGAAGCTTGATTTTGAAATGACCAAGCTTACTCATGCAGATATAGCCCTGGGAATGGCGTGGCATTCTAGGAAGAATCCAGCCATTGATTGGAAAAAGCACGTATATCAATTCAAGATGAATGATGTGCTTTATGTCTTGCGAGGTGAAAAAGATATACCTCAGGGACCGTTGGTTTCCGTGATGGAAATCAGAAAGGCTCAAGTAGAGTTTTTATACCTTTGCACAGCATCGGTAGAGTCGGTGGATGATTCTTCGACTAGCACTGATGTTACGCAAAGTGGTGAGATGGCCAAGCTGGCTAATCTTATAACAGAGGAGTTCTCTGAATGTTTTAGGGATGAACTACCTTATGGGTTACCTCCAGAGCGGAAAGTTCAGCATAAGATTGAACTGATCCCGGGGGCAGAACCTGTAAATAGACCTCCCTATAGAATGAGTTTTACTGAAGAAGCAGAGATGCGTAGGCAACTGGAAGAATACCTCAAGTTGGGGCAGATTCAACCAAGTTTCTCACCTTTTGCTTCACCAGTGATATTAAAGAGGAAAAAGGATGATACGTTTCGCCTCTGTATAGATTACAGAGCATTGAATAATATCACTGTTAAGCACAGGTATCCGATGGCTCGGATTGATGATTTGCTAGATGCATTACATGGAGCCGTGATTTTCAGCAAGATAGATCTTAAGTGCGGCTATCATCAGATCCGGATTAGAGCCGAGGATGTGCATAAAACCGCTTTTAGAAGCAGGTTTGGTCATTATGAGTTTTTGGTAATGCCCTTCGGACTTACCAATGCTCCAGCGACCTTCGTCATGCTTATGAACGATTTACTACGTCCGTATATCGGAAAGTTCGTAGTACATTTTATTGACGATATCTTGATATTCAGTAAAAGTGTTACTGAGCATTGTGAACACTTAAGGATAGTGTTCAGTACTTTAAGGAAAGCCAGTCTTTACGTGAATAAAAAGAAAACTATACTGTGTATGGTTAGGCTTGAGTACTTAGGATTCATAATTACTCCACAGGGGGTAGAAATGGATCCGAAGAAAGTGGCTGCGATACTAACTTGGCCAATCCCTCAGAGTCTGACCGCGCTGCGATCATTCTTGGGATTTGTCCAGTTTTATAGAAGGCATATCAAAGGATATTCCGAAATAGTATCGCCATTGACTGATCTGACCTCAGATAAAGTACCTTTTATTTGGGGACAGAATCAACAAGAAAGTTTTAACACCATAAAACAAGCTGTGGTCTCAGGACCGGTGTTAAAAATAGTTGATCCCCAGAAACCGTTGTTCCTAGAAACCGATGCAAGTGGCATTGCGGTAGGAGCAGTCCTCCTTCAAGAGGGAAGGCCAGTAGCCTTTGAAAGCAAGAAGCTTTCTCCCTCTCAAAGGAATTAGCCAACTCATGAATTGGAGTTGTATGCTGTTATCCATGCTTTGAAAACATGGAGGCATTATCTGTATGGTTCAGAGTTTTATGTGGATGTGGATCATGATACTCTGAAACATTTCTGTAAACAGCCTGACTTGAGGGGCCGCCAAGCTAGGTGGGCAGAGCTCATGCAGGAGTTTAATCTAACGATTCGGTACCGAAGAGGAAAAGACAATAAGGTAGCTGATGCGTTGTCTCGCATTATGCACAACCTGAGTTTCACGGTATTAGAGAGTGCTCTAATGACCGAGATAAGAGAAACTCAAAAAGTGGACGAGTTTGTCCAGAGCTTGTGGCCTAAAGCTCATGTGTTAAAACCCGGGGAAAATGAAAAGGATGACCTGGCATCCAGAAAAGGCCAAACTTTTGTAGTACCTGGTCAGAATGATCTCAGGCAGAGAGTCATTCGACAGTGCCATGATAGCCCGTGTGCGGGACATCCAGGAGTCGAGAAGACATATGATCTCGTGAAGCGAGATTTCTTTTGGCCAAAGATGAAAAAGCATATTCAAGAATATGTGACACGGTGTTTCTCGTGTCAGGTAAGTAAGGCCGAGCGGGTGAAGCCACCCGGACTTTTACAGCCCTTGGAAATACCACTAAGCAAGTGGGAGAGCATTTCCATGGATTTTATTGTAGGGCTACCTGCAGGGTATAATTCTATCCTTGTGGTGGTTGATCGTCTAACCAAGATGGCTCACTTCATTTCGACTAGAGAGTCTGTTAGTGCCCCGCAAGTAGCGGAGTTGTTTATTAGACATATATTTCGTCTGCATGGATTGCCTAGATCCATAGTGTCAGACCGAGATGTCAGATTTACCGGTCATTTCTGGACTGCGGTATTCGACACACTAAGGACTGAGTTGGGAATGAGTAGTGGGGATCATCCGGAGACGGATGGTCAGACGGAGAGAGTCAACCAAACTTTAGAGGATATGCTGAGAGCATATGTGTCATTAAGGCAACATACATGGGACAAGTGGTTGCCATTGTTGGAGTTTGCCTACAATGATAGGAAACATTCATCTACTGGGTTCAGTCCGTTTGAACTGAACTATGGTTATAGGCCAGCCAATCCAACTATAGTTGGAGTACCTCAGAAAGTGCCTAGTGCCGCGAACTTTGTAGTTCAGATGCTGGAGATGCTAGCACTTGCGAGAGCTAATATCCGTCAGGCTATGGATAGAGCCAAGGTATATGCGGATGAAAATCGGTCTATAAGAGTATTTGATGAAGGAGAAAAAGTTTTTCTCAGAATTCCTTCGCACTCGAAGTCGTTGACTTCAGGAGAGTGTGCTAAGTTATCACCTCGATACTGTGGGCCGTGGTTAATTCTAAAGAGAATAGGCAGTGTAGCCTATAAATTAGAATTGCCACAGGGGTGTAAGGTGCACCCGGTTTTTCATGTTTCGCGCTTAAAGAAATTTTTGCATACAGGTGACTCACTAATCGAAGGTGTGGTTTTGTTTCAGGAGATAGAGGATATTGCAAGGCGCAAACCAACAAAGATCCTGGACCGAGGAACAATGCGCAAATACGAAATCGGAAGATACCCACGGTGTTGGTTGCATGGCATGGTCAGCCTCTATCGGAAGCTACCTGGGAATCTGTATACCAGTTACGGAGAGCATTCCCAGATTTCATCATCGAGGACGCTGATGCTTGAAGAGGGAAGGAATGTTATGCTCTAGTCGAGATAGCATGACCTCGGATAGATCGGTGGGCATTTTCTCTTAGATGACCAACTTTTGTAATAATTAATGTGCGTAATTAAATGGTCAAGAGAAGTAACTGCCAAGGTCCTAGGTGAGGGCGTAATGGCATTGACTAGATAGTTCTAATAGGGCTTGGGCCTAGGTGCATCTAAATGTGAAAATTGCCAAGGGGCAATTTGTTTTAAAGGAACTCCAAGAGAGGGGCGAAAAAGGATGCATCTAAGTAAGGGCCTAAAATGTAAACATGTGGCCAAGAACTATCTAGGGAGATGTGGGTCTCAAGGATAAGTAAGAGGGAAATATCGAGATATGTGTGTGGAAAATACGTGTAAAATCCTTGAGAGTTGGCTGGGAGGAAGATAACGATTGCCATCGCCCGTGAGCAAGGTAGAGTTAGTGCGCATGACGAATAGTTGGCAGGAGATGCAGATTAACGTAAGGCAGAGAAGTGCTTAACAGTCATGGAGGAGTGATTCGAATTATTAGGATTTACGTGTGGCAGCCCTGTGAGAAAATGGGAAGCAAACAAGAGTAAGCAAGATGGAGAGTGAGCTGAACGTAGGTGAGCAAGATGGAGAGTGAGCAAGATGGAGAGTGAACTGAAGTGAAGTACAATAAAAGAGATGAGGGTTTTGTCTAAGTAACAAAACCCTATCTAATCACTAACCATAGTTAGAGATTAGATTGTGGTTAAGGGGAAAAACCTCTAAGAGGGAAAAGTGCCCCTAACCCGCTAATTACATTACATTGGCCACACTGCCTAGAATATAATAATAATTCTAACACCCCCTGCAGTACCAATGTGGTGTACAAGGTAGTGATCAATCACCAAAAGAAGATAAGCTTAGGGCACTGCGAAATGCCTCAAACTTCTCACGTGGAAGTGCTTTGGTGAAGATGTCTGCAACATTGTCATGTGTTGACACATAGATCATACTGATCTCCCCTGCATGCAACTTCTCTCTAACATAATGATAATGAACCTCAATGTGCTTCGTGCGAGCATGAAACACAAGATTCTTTGCCACTGCAATAGCACTCTGACTATCAATGAGAATTGGAGAAGGACCCTCCAATATGAGACGAAGATCAGTGAACAAACATCGCAGCCAAACACACTCAACTGTCGCTGTGAAAGCTGCCCTGTACTCAGCTTCACATGAGGAAGTAGCCACTGTAGATTGCTTCTTGCTCAGCCAAGAAATGCAAGCTTTGCCCAAAAAGAAACAATTACCACTAGTGGACTACCTGGTATCATAGTCTCCAGCCCAATATGAATCACTGTAAGCATGCATCTACAAGTCACCCCCCCTGGGAAACATCAAGCCAAAAGACTTTGTGCCTTGCAAATATTTGAAGATGCATTTTACAGCCTGCCAATGTGTTGTCTTTGGGCTGTGCATATATCTGCTCACCTAAGATACTGCATACTGAATATCGGGCCATGTATTGCACAAGTAGATGAGGCATCCAACAACCTGGCTGTAATGTGTGACATCCACTGATTCACCTGCATCATACATAGTAAGCTTCAGCCCCGGCTCCATGGGAGTGGCTATAGGCGTAAAATCATGCATGTTGAACCTATCCAAGAGCTTCTGCACACACTTGATTGAGACATAACGATGCCACGCTTGTCTTGTATTAACTGGATCCCCAAATAAATATTTAACATGCCCAAATCTGTCATGTCAAATTCAGCTTTCAACTCAGCCTTAAAATCTGCAATTATATCCTCATTTGACCCTGTGAGCAACATGTCATCTACATAAAGAATGATGACCAAAATATCCCCCCCATCCTTCTTGATGTAGAGGGTGTTTCCATGGGACTATTATGTAATCCCTTACTTGCAAGGAATGCATATATCTTGGCATACCATGCACGTGGGGCTTGTTTCAGCCCATATAAAGCTTTGTTAAGTTCGCAAACCTGAAGTGCATTGCCAGAAAGTTCAAATCCAGGAGGTTGTTTGACATAAACCTCTATTATGCTACCAGACATGGACCTAGACGACTCTATTATGCTACCAGACATGGACCTAGATGGAGTAGGTATGACCAAGATCTCATCGGACCGACACGGGCCTGTTACACCATATGGACACGCGCTCCTTGACCTGGGCAGGATGCATGATCTCATCATCTACAACGGGCTTGACCTATGGCCCTCCTCAGGTGGTTTTACTTATTTCCCACATGGAGGGGACACTAGTGTAGTAGACTACATCATGGGATCCCCTACCTTCACCTCACGTATCACCGGCTTCACCGTAGCACTAGTCCCTCCAGGAGCTGATCACACATACCTATTCTTCACTATCGCCACCTCACGCTTAGCCACACCACACACCACATATGACGCACAGCACCTACCACGACATACACTTTGATCACAACCTCTCCCCTGCCTACTCTGGACACCTAAATAGACTCCTAACCTACATCGATCACATACCACTCAGAGAGGACCATGCTGCCCTGATTAGTCGCACACTCCACGAGGCTGCCCTCCAAGTCTTTCCCCACACCACACGGTCCACTAGACCACCACCTCTTGGTTATGTACCCTCCAACAACTGGTACAATACGGAGTGCAAGGCTTTTCGCCGAAACTCCGACTTGACTCCAGGTGTCACCTCTCGAACACACCAGACACGGTGCGCAAGTACCGACGTCTCGTACGTCGAAAGAAGCAGGCATTTCTTCGTTGAAATGAGGAGGAGCTGCTGAACATCTTGTACAGCAACAACTCTAAGGAATTTTGGCAGAGATTCCTTAAGCGTAGGTCTCCATCACCCCTCCCCGACACGAGAGTTTGACACACGTATGCACGCCATCTTTATGATGTCCCACACCAACCTACTCCAGATCTCATACACACACCTCGCCCCACCACTTGCATGTTGTTCACCAGAGGGGGAGTCAAGGACGCGACATTGAAACTGCACAATGGCCGAGCTAAGGACCACGAGGGGCTATGCACTGAGTTTATCGCATATGGGATCGACACGTTAGCCCCGATCCTAGCAAAGCTATTCAATGACGCTGTTTGCCTTGGCTTCCCCCAACACCATCAACCCCATCCACAAGGCAAGGGATCCCATGGACTTGAGTAACTACAGGACTATCATGATTGGACATGTGATGTCCAAGATCTATGCAGCAGTATTGGATGCGTCAGTCAGCCTGTCCGCAGAGATGAGAGGGCTCAGAGCAGAGGGTCATGCCGGTTTCAGACGAGACCATGGGACTATGGATCACATACTCACACTCAGGAGTGTCATAGAGGAGGCCAGATCACGGAAGGAGAGGGTATATTGTTGCTTTGTGGATTTCCGCAAAGCCTTTGACATAGTACCTCGAGCTCGACTCATCACACGCCTACAGGCACTGGGATTTGACCAGGAGATCATCTGGGCAGTCATGGCACTTTATGAGAGAGTCTCAGGTAGAGTTCTAACATGCGCGAGTTGGACAGATGAGATCTTGAGCATATAGGGGTCAAACAAGGTTGTCCCCTATCACCAACCCTCTTTGGCCTCTACATCGATGAGCTTGAGACTTTCATGGGGGCTTCCGGAGGGACCGGTTGCTCACTTGTCGGGATCATCATCAGGATTCTTCTTTATGCAGATGACGTGGCACTCTTATCGTCCACACCCGAGGGGCTCCAGCGACACCTAGACACACTGCAGGCTTTTTGTTTATCCCATGATTTGGAGGTCAACCTTGGCAAGACCAAGGTCATGATCTTTGACACCTCTCCAGCAAACATGCATCGGAAGCAATTCACTTTGGGTGGGTCACCAATTGAGATCGTATCCTCATACACTTACTTGGGGGTCATCTTCTCCGACCCGATCTTCACGATGAGACCAGCGATGCAGGCCAGATTGAGCAGGGCTCGGCTAGAGAGACAGTGCTTTCCACTTCCAGGACTTTCGGACCAAGGCTCTTCTCTTCGACTCCTTGGTCCAACCAGCCGGTATGTATGGCAGCCCTTGTTGGGGACCTGACATGTCAGATATAGAGTGGACACGGGTGGAGCGCCTACAGATCCTTATGCTCTCACGGATGATCCGGGGGAAACCATCTGTACCACATCATATCATTCAGGCTAAGTTTGGTGCTTCTCCACTCCAACTAGATGCAGCCTTTCAGACCATCACATATCTACACCGGGTTAGATCATATGGAAACTGCACATCAAGGAGACAAAGGTTGCCATGGTTGGCTCTCGATTCCTCCATGAGGTTGGCAGCAGAGGCAGACGAGCGAGGCTAGTATGCACGGATTCACTGATGGTTTGTGAGACTGTGGTTTCACATCGATAGGATACCTCCTTTTCAGTACAGTTTGGATGCTCCTTCGGTACTACCACCCACCATCCCGATCTGGCCACACACCAACCAGGTCATTCGAGAGGATCTCCTGCAACTACACACCTTTAGGACCTGGTTGGAGCCGACGAAGCTTCCAGTGAAGCTGAGCTTCTAGAGAGATCACTGTCTTTGTATTTTGGAGGAGGGATTCATCACACCACCAGGATACACTGAGCTTCACATGCCTCACTCACTACGGATCTCCATCGGACAGTTTCGGGTATCATCACACCGCCTCCGCATAGAGAGCAGCAAAGCAGAGGGGATCCCTAGGGAGCATCGCATATGCACATTGTGTGACTGTCAAGAGGTTGAGTCGGAGGAGCATTTTATTTTCAGGTGCCCATTGTACTACGAGATCCGAGGCCACTATCACCGTCTCTTTAAAGACGGCTTCGGGCTCCTTTCCAGATTCCTCGCCTACCCAGATCAGAGATGCCTAGCAGCCTTCATTCACGAGGGGATCCGACACAGAGAGTACTTACTCAGGCGACGGGGCTTGGCCACACCACCAGACACGTCTCAAAGCAGGATCACAGAGTTCTTCCCATCGAGTGATGTTGGTCGTCCAGTCTCTAGCTGCAAACGTGACAGAGACCCGACCCGACGACCACAGCACGACACACGAGGCATCGAGGGGACACACAGATCACTCTAGGAGACCTCCCGTCATTTTTTAGACCCGGTACACGGCCCACAGGAGTCATAGTGGCTCTGGTCTTGCGTCGAGCCTCCTCCAGGAGATCGAGACGCACGGCACCTCTTGACAGACGCCAGCGTCCCATCACCGGCTATGCACCAGCCAGGGCGACATGACATATGGAGGATTCTGCTCCCGCTCCAGTCTTTTTTCTTTTCATTGTCACACCCAGATGTCGTTGATTATGTATGATCAAACTTAGGACTCAGCACGGGTGATGATGCTCGTTTAGTAGCTCCACCCTTACTGTGATTTGTATCAGGTTTTCTTTCAGTCTCATAGACCCATCGGTCTTTCGAAGACTCTAATAAAATTTCTTTCTTTCTCTCTTTGTCCCTGCAAGTCCCCATTAAGAAAAGCTGTTTTTATGTCCAATTGATGGACATTCCAAACAAAATTTTCAGCCATTGCAATAACGGACCATATGGTGGTCATCCAGGATGTAGGAGCAAATGTCTCCTCATAATCTATGCCCTTCTTCTATGCATAGCCTTTGGCAACCAGCCTTGCCTTGTACCTGTCAATAGATCCATCTGGCTTCCTTCTCACCTTGAAAACCCACTTGGTACCAATGGCATGCTTATCTGGTGGCAAATCCACAACATCCCAAGTCTGATTTTTCTCTAGGACTGCAACTCATTGTGCATGGCATGCATCCAATGCACATTATCCTTTGCTTCTTCAAAAGAGTCACGTTCCTCTTCATCAACAAGAGTCCCTGCATAAGCTGTCTCAACTGAAAGTGCCCCCCCTGCGTGCCTTACTGTACTACGAGTCCTGCCAGGCAATGGGGCCTCAAGCCTACTCTCCCTAAGAGTCTGTCGCAACCAATTCGGGACTGTTTTGGCTGCGTGTATCTCTTGAATCTCTTGCCTGACAACTTCATCCACACCCTGTGGAGGTACATAATCAACCGGTGGCTGAATCGGAGCATGTGGATCAAGAGGAGGTTGCTGTAAATTCTGATTTTCAGCATGAACCTCAGCTGGGGAACCAAATGCTCTAGGAAGCATCCCCTCAAACACATCATTTGAAGAAGCTAGAATCTGAAATTCAGCATGTGTATGTGCTGAATTTTCAGAGAATATAACATCTCTATGGACAAAAATCTTGCGTGAAGCAGGATTGTAGAGATGATAGCCTTTGCTTTGTAAACTATACCCCACAAAAATGCATTTAAGTGCCTTATCTGACAACTTATGTCGAAACTCCACAGGCACGTGGGCATATGCAACACAATTAAAAACTCTAAAATGGTCCATTGAAGGCTTTCTCCAATGCCATGCCTCATAGGGAGTGATTGTCTTCAAAGCCTTGGTGGGAACCCGATTCAAAACATAGTTGGCACACATGAGGCCTTCAAGCCAAAACTTGTGAGGCAACTTCTTACTGGTGAGCATGCATCTATCCATCTCCATAAGAGTGCGATTCTTGCGCTCAGCTTTGCCATTCTGTTAAGGTATAAGCCTCTAAGCTGATGCGTGATGCCTTTCTCCTTCAAGAATGCCTCAAACTCATGAGACATATACTCCCCCCCTCGATCTATGCAAAGTGTCTACACCTTGAGTCCTATCTCATTCTCAACCATAGCCACAAAGTGTTTGAAATGCATAAACACTTCTGATTTTGCCTTGAGACCATAGACCCAAGTGTATTTGGTGAAGTCATCTATGAAGGTAACATAATAAAGATAACCCCCAAAAGCAGATGTCCTCATGGGACCACAGACATCACTATGAATAAGCTGTAATTTGCATGTAGCTTTCACTGCACCAACCTTCTTGAAAGGAAAATCTATGCATCTTGCCAAGGATGCAACCCTCACATGCATGAGAGGAGGTGACTCTAAAGGAGGCAATGCATCAACCATATCATGCCTCTAAAGTGTGATTAAGCTGCCATAGCTCATGTGCCCATACCTGGCATGCCATAACTCCGCATTCTACATCGCAGCAGTGGGAGTGCTCACTGATAATGCAAGATCGGATCTTTTTTCATATAAATCAAGCTGAAAAGGACCTCGATACAAAGTGCCAGACAACATCAAAGCATAGTCGTTCTCTTTGTCTCTGACTGCGCACTTATCATCATCAAATACAACCTGAAATCCTTCTCTATTAAGAGAGGACACTGAAAGCAAATTCTTCTTTATGCCTGGCACATAGAGAACATCTGAAATTCTGAAATTTGTGCCATCAGTGGATGTGAGTATAACGTCCCCCACTCCACACACTAAATAAGAAGAATTATTTACACAAGTCACCTTCTTTTCGGTAGGCAGAGGATGCAGAGATGCAAACAGGCTCTTCTTGGAAGTGATGTGCTTTGAAGCACCACTGTCAAAATACCAAGTATTCAGTGTCTCATTGACACTGAGAGAGCATGCATCCTTTGAAGGATCATAGCTGCAAGTCAAAAAAGCATAAGGGTCATCATCATAAGTGGCTGTAGCATCTAAACTACCCATTGAAAAATCTGAAGTGCAAGACAAAAAGGCATAGTGCTCTTCCACAAAGTTGGCTGCAACATCTCCCCCATCATGAGAATGAGGAGCTGATGCATCTAACATAGCCATACCGGAATCCCTTTTCTTCTCTTTAGCTATGCACTTCTTGCATTCTCCAATATAATGACATGGCTTCTTGCAATAGTGACAAATGCCCTTCTTTTGCTGCTTATCTGCATCACTCTTAGCCTTATAAGAGGGCTGTCCTGAATCAGCTTTATGCTGATGTGTGGCCTAATTGGCATGTTGCTTTTACTGCCCTTTTCCCTTGGGCTTAAACTTAGAAAGCATGGCATGCTCGCCAGCGCGTGTTGCCATATTTCTTCGTATCTGCTCTTCCTGCAACAGAAGTCCTACCAACTCGTGAAAAGAGAGAGGATTGATGCCCCTCCTCAATGACAAATTCAGCGAGGTGTGGAAACCAAGATAGGACTCAGGAAGAGAATTCAGATTGGTGGTAATTATCTCTAAATCCGGGATAACTTCATCAATATTCAGCAACTGTTCCCTCAAATCCTAAAGCTTGGTGAGGTGAGTATTCATGGAATCTCCCTCGTCCATATGCGTATGAGAAAGCTCTCTCTTCACATAGGAAACTCTGGCATCATTTCTTGCTGCAAACATACTCTCTAATATCTCCCAAGCTGCCTTTGAGGTCTTGCATGACCGAATGTGAGGAATAATAAACCTCTTGACAGAAAGAGAAATCACTTATAGAGCTTGTGCATCCCTAGAATCCCATCTTTTCTGCTCTGCTGTGGGAGCCATTGGAGCAGCAGCTCCAATTACTTGTGCTGCATTTTGACCTCTACCCTTGCCTCCAGCTGTAGGAGTGACAGGTGTAGCCACAGAATCTGGCCTTGCTTCATCTCCATTGACATAATCCCATAGATGTCTGCCAACCAAGATGTTGCGAACCATAAAACTCCACAAGAACTAGTTGGTGCCATCCAACTTATCCTCCTGTCTGAGGACTCCAAACACCTCATTGGGGTGTGCAAAATGCACAACCAAAATTTGCCAAAGAAAATCTGCCCACAGTGACACATACTGTCACAGACTATCAAAGGCTCGAAATGCACCACAATGCTCTACAAATGCCCAAAAATCTGCAAAGAAAAACTGTATCTGGTCTTGCTTCATCTCCATTGACATAATCCCAAAGATGTCTACCAACCAAGATATTGCGAACCATAAAACTCCACAAGGAGTAGTTGGTGCCATCCAACTTATCCTCCTGTGTGAGAACTCCGAACACCTCATTGGGGTTTGTTATGGGCCATTTTTGCTGGATAAACTCAAAAAACAGAGCAAACTGACCAAGTAAAATCCCTTCCTGGGATGTAAAATGCACAACTAGAATCTGCAAAGAAAATATGCCCACAATGACAAATACTATCACAGCCTATCAAAGGCCCAAAATGCACCATAATGCTCTACTGAATGCCCAAAAATTTGCAGATAGAATATGCAAAAAGTGGCAAAAGTCTGCAAATCGACTCATATTGAGTCTAGAAATGCTTGCAAACTTCCAAAAAGCTCTTTTACCTACAAAATTGCAACTCAAATGCAAAAGACCCAATTTCTTGCGGGAAATTGCATACAAAAGAGGGCAAATGGTCTGAAAGCCCCAAATGTTGCACAATTTGCACTCTGCCTGCAAAAGCCCCAAATTTTGGGGTGAAATTGAGCAAATGTCACTCAAATTTCAAGTCTCCTGCAAACAGCCCCAAATTTCCACTTGCTACAACAAAATGCCAAACAATGGCACAATGCACAAATGAACCTGCAAATGGACCTTGCCAAAAAATGAAGGACACCTTCACCTTGTACGGAACTGTTAGTACGGATTCCGTACAATGGTACGGACAGTGTACGGTTGAAATCCGTACACCTGTACAGATGTACAGACGGAGTTGTGCGGCAGGGCTGTACGAAAACAACAAGACAGTACGAAACTGTCAGTACGGATTCCATACAATGGTACAGACAGTGTACGGTCGAAATCCATAGACCTGTACAGATGTACGGACGGAGTTGTGTGGCAGGGCTGTACGGAACAGCAAGACATTACGGGACTATACAGCAGAGCCTGTACGATCGAAATCATACGGACTGTACAACGAAACCGTATGGGAACCGTACGCTTTTACGGACAAGTGGTACGGAGATGTACGGCTGGCGCTGGCATCACAGTACGGACGATTTGCTGCAGGCTTGGCGATGAAGCTGTATGGACGAATGGCGTAGGAGCTGAAGTGCGGGAGCTGGGAGCGGAGCAGGTCCGGGAAGGAGAGTTGCACTCATACCAAATGTGAGAAAATGGGAAGCAAACAAGAGTGAGCTGAACGTAGGTCACTCCCAAATGTGTACTGAACTGAAGTGAAGTACAATGAAAGAGATGAGGGTTTTGTCTAAGTGACAAAACCCTATCTAATCACTAACCGTAGTAGAGATTAGACTGTGGTTAGGGGGACAAACCTCTAAGAGGGAAAAGTACCCCTAACCCGCTTATTACATTACATTGGCCACTGCCTAGAATATAATAATAATTCTAACAAGCCCAAGCCCTAGAGTGGTAAAAAGGCTAACCTAGTGCATTAATTCCTAAGGCCAAGGGCAGAGGGCAAGTGGGTTAGAGAGGGGTAATATCCCTTTTGCCAAACATAGCTCCAGGAGCCACGTTTGGCTACCTAGCTTGGAAAGCAAGCACAAAAGGTGAAATTTGCTTTGAGGCTTGTTTGGAGACCACAAAAGAACTGGGAGAGTGCACCAGGGGCATTCTATCATGTCGCCTTGCTGATTTTCGACTACCAGGGAGTGTGTGGGCTATTAGTGGGCTGCCAAGGCTGCTAGAAGCAAAAAAACGAATTTTGTTATTGTGTCGAGAGCCTCCACATCAGTTCATTTTTTGCTTCATACCTGTTGTCCACACCATTCCATAGCCCCCCAAATTGATTCGCACTTCTTCCAGGAGCCTTCCAAGCCAGGCACCATCAATTTTGCAACTTCTCATGGCTGTCTTGAGCTCCCAAGCAAGCCGATTTGCTTCCAGATTGGGCAAGATCTTGAGTTGCACCTACTAGGGACCTTCCGAGGCTACCAAACTTGCTATTTACCAATTTTGCTGCTTCTAGATCCTTCCCAAGGTCAACACACAGAGCTTTTGCAAAATTTGCATCTGTTCTAAGCAATTTGGAGCCTCTAGAAGTGGGCGAATTCTCTGTTGGAGGTTGCCAGGGTACCAGAAAGCTTCCCGTTGAATTTGCCTAATCACGAGACAAAGGGGTGCTAGGAAGAGATCGTTTTGCTGCGTTTTGCCTCTCCAGGGATGTTGCTGATGATTTCACCTGCCAAGCTAGTGTCCATATTGGTTTCTTCCTAGTTGGCTTGGTTCAACAGGGTTTGGTTGAGCCAAAGGTTGCCAGATACTAGGTGTTTTGGTTGTTGGATGCCCTACTCTTGCCTGAGATTGCCCACATCTTTTTGCCAAGATGGCCATGGAATTTGCATTGGGTTTTGATGCCGGGATGTGAATTTACGGGAATTTTGATTTGCGACTCCCATAATTTACGTGTGACTGCCTTGGGCCTCTGGGACGCGGAAGTTTGGCAACGTGGCGGGACTTGGGGAATTAAAATTCCTAGTGGGCCCCTGGAAACTGTGAATGTGCAGGCCAATTATTAGGCAATCAATTCCTAGGACCAGTGTGTGCAGCAGAGGGGCAAAAGAGTGGTCCAATTAAAAATTGCTATTTTTGGCACAGGACTCTAAAATCAGCATAGGACACCTGTTTAGCAAGTAGGATGTTAAACACAAACTACTATTTCCTACTGCAAATCACGGGAGCAGCACCTATTCTTTCCTCCCAGCCAACCTTGCTGAAGCTGACGAGCTGACAGAGAATTCAGATCAGAAAACATTACGTGAAAATCCCACATTCTCTTCTCTCTAGCTTCCACAAGCCCCATCTCCCTAGATGGATCTAGATGCCACATGTCATCATCACAGGGCCTTCCTAATGAAACATTTCACCCCTCTCTTGGGATGCATTAAAATCCTTTGCCCCTAGGCACATTCCTTGCATTAGGCCCTTAGCCTTAGATCCACCTAGTCTGGTGCTATCAACCCTCACCTAGGACCTTGACATTAATTCCCTCCCGATCATTTACATGAAGCGCAAACAAATAATTACAAACATAGATCCTTTAAGGGAAATGTCGACTGATTCTTCCGAGGTCATGCTACCTCGGCTAGAGCGTAACATTCCTTCCCTCTTCAGACATCAGCGTCCTCGATGATAAAATCTGGGAACACTCTCCGCAACTGGTATACGGATTCCCAGGTAGCTTCGGATAGAGGCTGATCATGCCATGCAACCAACACCGTGGGTATCTTCCGATTTCGTTTTGCATTGTTCCTCGGTCCAGGATTCTTGTTGGTTTGCGCCTCGCATTATCCTCTATCTCCTGAAACAAAACCACACCTTCGATTAGTCAGTCACCCGTATGCAAAATTTTCTTTAAGCGTGAAACATGAAAAACCGGGTGCACCTTACACCCCTGTGGCAATTCTAATTTATATGCTACCTTGCCTATTCTCTTTAGAATTAACCACGGCCCATAGTATCGAGGTGATAACTTAGCACACTCTCCTGAAGTCAACGACTTCGAGTGCGAAGGAACTCTGAGAAAAACTTTTTCTCCTTCCTTAAATACTCTTACAGACCGGTTTTCATCCGCATATACCTTGGCTCTATCCATAGCCTGGCAGATATTAGCTCTCGCAAGTGCTAGCATCTCCCGCATCTGAACCACAAAGTTCGCGACACTAGGCACTTTCTGAGGTACTCCAACTATAGTTGGATTTGCTGGTCTATAACCATAGTTCAGCTCAAACGGACTAAACCCTGTAGAGGAATGTTTTCTATCATTGTAGGCAAACTCCAACAATGGCAACCACTTGTCCCATGTATGTTGCCTCAATGACACATATGCCCTCAGCATATCCTCTAAAGTTTGGTTGACTCTCTCCGTCTGACCATCCGTCTCAGGATGATCCCCACTACTCATTCCCAATCAGTCCTTAGTGTCTCAAATACCGCTGCCAAAAAATGACCGGTAAATCTGACATCTTTGTCTGACACTATGGATCTAGGCAATCCATGCAGACGAAATATATGTCTAATAAACAAATCCGCCACTTGCGGAGCATTGAGAGACTCTCTAGTCAGAATGAAGTGAGCCATCTTGGTTAGACAATCAACCACCACAAGGATAGAATCATAACCTCCGTGTGTGGTAGGCAGCCCTACCATAAAGTCCATGGAAATGCTCTCCCACTTACTTAGTGGTATTTCCAAGGGCTGTAAAAGTCCGGGTGGCTTCACCCGCTCGGCCTTGCTTACCTGACACGAGAAACACCATGTCACATATTCATGAATACGCTTTTTCATCTTTAGCCAAAAGAAATCTCGCTTCATGAGATCATATGTCTTCTCGACTCCTGGATGTCCCGCACACGGGCTATCATGGCACTGTCGAATGACTCTCTGCCTGAGATCATTCTGACTAGGTACTACAACCTTGCCATTTCTTTCTAGCATACCATCCCTTATGGTATATCTAGCATAAGTTTGGCCTTTTCTGGATACCAGGTCATCCTTTTCATTTTCCCCGGGTTTTAACACATGAGCTTTAGGCCATAAGCTCTGGACAAACTCGTCCACCTTTTGAGTTTCTCTAATTTCGGTCATTAGAGCACTCTCTAATACCGTGAAACTCAGGTTGTGCATAATACTCTCCCACTTACTTAGTGGTATTTCCAAGGGCTGTAAAAGTCCGAGTGGCTTCACCCGCTCAGCCTTGCTTACCTGACACGAGAAACACCGTGTCACATATTCATGAATATGCTTTTTCATCTTTAGCCAAAAGAAATCTCGCTTCATGAGATCATGTCTTCTCGACTCCTGGATGTCCCGCACACGGGCTATCATGGCACTGTCGAATGACTCTCTGCCTAAGATCATTCTGACTAGGTAATACAACCTTGCCATTTCTTTCTAGCATACCATCCCTTATGGTATATCTTGCATAAGTTTGGCCTTTTTTGGATACCAGGTCATCCTTTTCATTTTCCCCGGGTTTTAACACATGAGCTTTAGGCCATAAGCTCTGGACAAACTCGTCCACCTTTTGAGTTTCTCTAATTTCGGTCATTAGAGCACTCTCTAATACCGTGAAACTCAAGTTGTGCATAATACGAGACAACGCATCAGCAACCTTGTTATCTTTTCCTCTTCGGTACCAAATCGTTAAATTAAACTCCTGCATGAGCTCTGCCCACCTAGCTTGGCGGCCCCTCAAGTCAGGCTGTTTACAAAAATGTTTCAGAGTATCATGATTCACATTCACATAAAACTCTGAACCATACAAATAATGCCTCCATGTTTTCAAAGCATGGATAACAGCATACAACTCCAATTCATGAGTTGGCCAATTCCTTTGAGAGAGAGAAAGCTTCTTGCTTTCAAAGGCTACTGGCCTTCCCTCTTGAAGGAGAACTGCTCCTACCGCAATGCCACCTGCATCGGTTTCCAGGAACAACGGTTTCTGGGAATCAACTATTTTTAACACCGGTCCTGTGACCACAGCTTGTTTTATGGTGTTAAAACTTTCTTGTTGATTCTGTCCCCATAAAAAAAGTACTTTATCTGAGGTCAGATCAGTCAATGGCGATACTATTTCGGAATATCCTTTGATATGCCTTCTATAAAACTAGACAAATCCCAAGAATGATCGCAACGCGGTCAGACTCTGAGGGATTGGCCAAGTTAGTATCGCAACCACTTTCTTCGGATCCATTTCTACCCCCTGTGGAGTAATTATGAATCCTAAATATTCAAGCCTAACCATACACAGTATAGTTTTCTTTTTATTCACATAAAGACTGGCTTTCCTCAAAGTACTGAACACTATTCTTAAGTGTTCACGATGCTCAGTAATACTTTTACTGAATATCAAGATATCGTCAATAAAATGTACTACAAACTTTCCGATATACGAACGTAGTAAATCGTTCATAAGCATAACGAATGTCGCCGGAGCATTGGTAAGTCCAAAGGGCATTACCAAAAACTCATAATGACCAAACCTGCTTCTGAAAGCGGTTTTATGCACATCTTCGGCTCTAATCCGGATCTGATGGTAGCCACACTTAAGATCTATCTTGCTGAAAATCACGGCTCCATGTAATGCATCTAGCAAATCATCAATCCGAGCCATCGGATACCTGTGCTTAGCAGTGATATTATTCAATGCTCTGTAATCTATACAGAGGCGCAACGTATCATCCTTTTTCTTCTTTAATATCACTGGCGAAGCAAAAGGTGAGAAACTTTGTTGAATCTGCCCCAACTTGAGGTATTCTTCCAGTTGTCTACGCACCTCCACCTCTTCAGTAAAACTCATTCTATAGGGAGGTCTATTTACAGGTTCTGCCCCCGGCATCAGTTCAATCTTATGCTGAACATTCCGCTCTGGAGGTAATTCATAAGGTAGTTCATCCCTAAAACATTCAAAGAACTCCTCTGCTATAAGATTAGCCAGCTTGGCCATCTCACCACTTTGCATAACATCAGTGCTAGCCGAAGAATCATCAACCGGCTCTACCGATGCTGTGCAAAGGAATAAAAACTCTTCTTGAGCTTTTCGGATTTCCATCACAGAAACCAACGGTCCCTGAGGTATATCTTTCTCACCTCGCAAGACATAAAGCACATCATTCATCTGGAATTGATATACGTGCTTTTTCCAATCAATGGCTGGATTCTTCCTAGAATGCCATGCCATACCCAGGGCTATATCCGCATGAGCAAGCTTGGTCATTTCAAAATCAAGCTTCTCAGCAGAGTCCTGAATCCGAAGCTCCAACTGGGTAACCCTTTGGTCCCATACTTCAGTTGAACTTCCGTCTGCCATCCTGACTGTACACGCATAGTCAGATGGACTTGTCTTTAATTTCAGCCTCTTCACAAGCTTGGAGTTAATCGCATTGTGAGTTGACGCCGAGTCAAACAACACAATGACATCATGATTGGCCACTTGTCCTTTCATTTTAATTAACTCCGTATCATTAAAGGCTGTATACCCCGTTGCTGCGGGCTTAGATAGAATGTTATCAGGTGCACTCGTCACTAGCTTAGCAACAAACACACATAACAAACAAGGTACTAACCTCTGAGAAGATCCCGCTAGCTGAATCTGCATCTCTTCCGCTCTGGGACTTCCCTCCATCTCCACGTCGCATTTTGAGATTACCATCTCAGCCATCCAACGATCTTTGTTACGTGGACAATCATTCCACTGATGAGGCTGAAGGCAACCAAAACATAAGCCTTCTCTCCTCGCTTTTTCCCTTTGTTCTGGGTTTAAGGGAGACTTAGACCAAGCCCGGGCTGCCATTGGGGTTACTTTCCTCTTCACTCCAATGGTGGTACTTGGTTTAGGAGTTTCAGCTGGTTTCGCCTGCTTGGCTTGACCACTCGGCTGAGAACCACTCCCTCTACTAATCCATTTCTTCTTAAACCCAGATTTCTTCGGATACCCATACTGGGTTCCGACCTGTGCAAACCCACTTGGCCTGCCGCCCTTGGCATCTTCATAGTTCAGGGCTATAGCTATTGCATCATCTAACGTGTTCGCGTACTTAACCCGAACTTCCATCTTTATTCGATCATTCAATCCAAATATGAAATCTTTCACTTGGATTGATTGAGGCAGGGGTTCATCAACCTTCATTACACTCTCTCGAAACTTATCAGTGTATTCTGCCACCGATAAATTTCTCTGACGAAGGTTCCTATATTGATCCCAAGCTCGGGATGCTTCGTCAAGAGGTAAGAAGTGTTTCCTGAACTCTCTTTTAAACCCCTCCCAGGTAGTGGATGCTATACCATCTTTTTGTTGTTTAATCCACCACCGATCCGCTACCTCACTAAACATGTGGGTGGCCTCACGGATCTTCTTGATGTCATTTCTGATTTCACAAATGGCGAACGCCTCGTCCCATTTGTGTAACCAGGTCTCAATGACATCGGAACTACGGTCGTTCATCCGACCATAATACTTTTATGGCCTGTAATTGGCAATATTTGGCACTTTAGCCTTCCTAGGCTCGACCGTATGGACACCAGAGTCCGGTTCCATTGGAGCCTTTTCCTTCTCCTCTCGAGAAGGTCTGGCAGACATACTGTGTATCGCTCTCCTAAGTTCAAACTGCCCTGCATTGGCCTGTAACTACTGTGCTAATAACTGCTGCAAGGCATCCTCAAGCAATGCAATCCTGCCAGATAAGGTATGAACTACTGGGCGCGACACCTGCTGGGCCGGCCGGACTCCTGACTCACCAGGGTCCATCCTGGAAGCTCCTTCTTCTGCCTCCATTTAATTCAATGGGTGTTTTGTTCTGTCTTGTTTTTTTTTTTTTTTTTTTAATAAATAAACACCACTAGAACGCTGTATTTACAAGCTGACACAATTCAGTGTACTGACACTCTGACACAATTCCCTATACTAGGGAATACCTGCAACCCCACATGCACACTGACCAAGCATTTGACCCATGCATAACCCAAATAGCGCTTTTCCCTATACTAGGGAAATTCCTGCAAACTAACTCTGACTGAAGCCCATAGGCATAATCTCAAGCATAATCTGTCCCTGCTACAGCATCAAAGCTTCATGCAGACTAATCCCTTACGAGATCCTGTTTATGAAAGCAGAGCACCAACCGACTAAATCAAAGGGGAAAAAAAACACGACATTGATGGAGGTCAAAGAGAGCTCCCTGGTCATCAATGATTTCGTCACAGCCTTCTTGGATTGCGTGGCCTCTTCCTTGCCTACGTTCTGTGATCTCAACTCCACACTGTTCAAGCCTCAAATTTGTGGCCAGCTATTCATCGAATAGTGCTCCACCCTGCGTCACGCCACGCTGCACCTTGGAATCTTTCGATACGTATCTCTACGTTCTCTGGCTACGAGTCGCCCATCCACGGATCATTGAAAGCCTCCCGTATATCCTTTGCTTCCATCGTAGGCCACGGGTAGCGCCAACCTTCCGTCGTAGATCACGGCAACGCCAACAGCCAAGTCACGGGATGATCATCAACGATTTCGTCAGTCACGGGCTATCAGCGTCGAAGGGTCTCCCCGTTCACGAGCTACCAATAAGCCCACGAATAGTCCTAACACCCAGCAAAATCCTGATAGCGGTGCGGGAGGACCACCAATAGCGATTCGTCGTTACGGGTAGCCCCCTCCAAGTTCGTCGTCGCCCGTTATCGTCGATCCCATCTGTCCATCGCGTGAAGGTCACAAGTGGTCAAGTCGCCACACCTACGCTCCACGCCTATTATCCGCTATCACCGATCAAGTGATACACCCTCAATTCACCGTTCGTAGCTTTCCTTGCAGCTCACGAACCCCTTCCCTTGGTCTCTTCCCTTGTGCTCTGATACCAAATGTTAAACACAAACTACTATTTCCTACTGCAAATCACGGGAGCAGCACCTATTCTTTCCTCCTAGCCAACCTTGCTGAAGCTGACGAGCTGACAGAGAATTCAGATCAGAAAACATTACGTGAAAATCCCACATTCTCTTCTCTCTAGCTTCCACAAGCCCCATCTCCCTAGATGGATCTAGATGCCACATGTCATCATCACAAGGCCTTCCTAATGCAACATTTCACCCCTCTCTTGGGATGCATTAAAATCCTTTGCCCCTAGGCACATTCCTTGCATTAGGCCCTTAGCCTTAGATCCACCTAGTCTGGAGCTATCAACCCTCACCTAGGACCTTGACATTAATTCCCTCCCGATCATTTACATGAAGCGCAAACAAATAATTACAAACATAGATCCTTTAAGGGAAATGTCGACTGGTTCTTCCGAGGTCATGCTACCTCGGCTAAAGTGTAACATAGGAGGCCAAAAAGCAAGCAGAAAAGTCCAAATCTATTTTCTCGACCACAAAAGAACAAGGAGAGGCAAGTCACAAGCTGGTGGGAAAGTGCTCTAGGGCCATTCTCTCACATCGCCTTGCTGATTTTTGACTACCAGGGCAGCTGTTGGTGGGCTGCCAGGGCTGCCAAAAGCTCAAAAACGAAATTCGTTTTTGTGCCAAGAGCCTCCAGATCAGTTCATTTTATTGCTTTCCGGGTTGCAGGAGGGTTGCAAGAAGCAAGACGATTTGATTTCTGGCTGATTTCTGTCAACTGCTGCTACTGATTTTGGGCCTGTCAACTGCTGCTACTGATTTTGGGCCTTTTCCAAGTGGGGCGGCCCGTTCTGTGTTGCTTTCGGGCTGTTCCAGGGTTGAATCATCAGTTCCTTGCTGGATTCCAGACCAAACGACTTGTTTTCTGAGGATTCCTAGCAGAGGAAGGCTGGTTTTTGCTTGCTTTTGCCGTTCCCAGACTGGTTGTGGGCTGGATATTGTGTTTGGTATTGTTTCGAGGCAAGGAAAGGCTGATTTATGCTGTTGGGCAATGGCCGGGCTGGCTACAGATTGGGACGAACTGTTTTGGAAGGGTTTCTTCGGTTGGTTGTGCCAGAGTTTATACCTAGATGAATCCAGGAACATTCCCAAACTCATCCTCTAAAAACAAAACATAGTGCAGTTTCAATCTCACGATAGTCACTCATAAGATTGAAAACCATAAACTCCATCACGCATAGCAGGGACTAGCTACTATGACATCCCCACTGACGTCATCAACGCCCAACAGTGGGTGTAGACCATAGTATAAAAGTATGCTCTCACAAATACAAATCCACACACCCACACATACTTGAGCATCCATTTATACAAAGTCTTCGTACTCAGTTTCTGTCGACACTCCGGAGGTGAAGGGCAAACTCAGCCATGATGAAGGCTAGCACTAAAGGAGAAGGCTAATC
Source organism: Dipteris shenzhenensis (assembly GCF_047967505.1). NCBI lineage: Eukaryota > Viridiplantae > Streptophyta > Polypodiopsida > Gleicheniales > Dipteridaceae > Dipteris > Dipteris shenzhenensis. The sequence goes on from NC_141612.1 coordinate 25,680,014, forward strand.
AAAAAGTAGTCCAAATCTCTTCATTCAAGCTACAATACTTGTGAAGTGTAAACAATTTCATTTTAGTCTCTCCCAAACGAGCATCTAAATCTAAATCTAGCTGATAGGGCAACGTACCATTTAAGATAGAAAGAATTATTGCAATACCAGAAGGTTGTGCCAGAGTTTGGATGTCCTTGTCTTTTCTGCAGCTGTATAGCCGTGCTTGGCTGGTTGGGCACTTGGTTGTGCAGGTGCAGAGGACACAGAGATAGTTTATGCCTTTGGGATCTGTTGCATGCTAGGTCGGAAGGAAGGATGCGTGATTGCCTAGTGATTGGATGCATATTCGCCATATAAATTTGAGCAGGAATTGCAAGTGTGAAGGATATTGCAGGTGTGTAGTCTGTGGGCAGTGGTTTGCCTGTGGTGCAGCTTTCAAGAGACCTTGTGATCAGCCTCTTGGCTTTATATGAATATTAAAGAAATACCGCAAGTGGTGCCAGTGTTTGGGGCCAATCGGTGTCTTTGTTTCTGAGTAGGAGCGCTCTAGCTCCCTGTGATTTAATCTATGGTGATTAATAATTTGATTATTTACTATGTATGATGTGGTTTAAGTGGATTCTACCACCCTTTGATTAGTGAAGGCTAGTTTCAACTAAATACCGGGCAGCAACGATCCGGTGTCTAATGCGGACTAAGGGCATTTAAGCTCTGGGGCCAATCAGGTGTCTGGTGCGGACTAAGGGCATTCAAGCTCTTGGATTGTGTGTTGGAAGTTTATTTATTTGCTGTCTTGAAATTTCTAAGTGACTGCAATTAAAGTGATTTGCTCATTATTTTGGATTTACTGCCCCTTGGAGAATCGGAAGGCCAGCGACATTGGTTCCATTGCCGGGATCCCACCATCTTTCTCAAGAGGTGAGCCCGTGGTTGCGGCTGGGCAAGCACAGGTAGCTGGAAGTAATTGCAGCCAAGTAAATTGAGCAAATATGTATCATCGTGAGAGGTCGCAGTCTATTCTGGACTCAGAGCAGGAAGAGTCACAGGAATCTCAAGAACACGAATCCCTTGGGGATGAATATTCTCACGATGAGAAGCAAGTTCAACAACACTTCAGTAGTTTTTTCCATACGTTACCATACGCATACGTCAGACGAGTATGGAAGTATGATCGGAGTATGGTTCAGCCCCTAGGGCTGAAACATACGTGACCCTAATTTTACCCAAAAACATTTAGAAAAATATACATTGTACACATTACATTGACATAGAACCACAAAACTTGAAACTTGAGACTTCAAACTTCAAACTTGTATTAATATTAAAGTCATGAATCATGATTCATGAAAGTTCAAAGAGTCCAGCCTCCAGAGACCAGAGTCATATGGAATTTGGATTCTGATGCATAGTGACAATGATAGATCAATACTACACCAAACATCATGATCAAAGCTAGTAGGTAGTAGAAACTTGGAAGTAGTTACTACAAAGGCAAAACATGATTGACGTACGGAATGATGTACGGATGGAGTACGGAAAAACGTTCGTACGCGTATGGACCTAACTATGGCCTGAAGTTGAGGAATAGGATGAGATTCTGGAACTTGAGAGATATTGGCACATAAGGAACGAAAGGTTAAAGGTAGAGTTTTCCATCGCTGCCTGGTTAAATTTAACAATTATCCAGCGTTGGATGTGAGGTGGATGGAAGAGGGTGAACTGCAAAATCACCTAAGGTATTGCAGCTCTACCTAGATGCATTTCACTTAGAACCAACTGCAGTTATGGTGCATTCAAGGTCAGCAGAGCATAGGTCTGGAGCATTGCTTGGTGCTCAAGAGGGGGTAGCGCTTCCACTCCCTTGGTTCAAACAGCTCATCAAATATCATGAGGTCGCTTGGTGAAACCGATTGTCTCACCCACCCGAGGTTACCAGTTACTGACAGTATTTCTGCGGCCGCGAGGCCTATGCTCAGTGTACTAGTCACTGCAAGATTGGATGTATATGATTGGTTATGTGCACCTCTACCATATCATATATCTACTGGTTTCGTTTTGGACACATATTTCTGTTGGTCTTTTCGGACATATCTGATAGTTGTTATGGAAGCATATGTTGGTCTTTTTGGAGACATCTATTGGTCTTTCAAGAGACATCTGATAAAGCATGTGTTTGCTGTACTTTGGATTTGTACTTTTGTTTTTCCATTATTGGATACACAAGTTGTAAGAAAATATTGGAAAAGACAGAGTCTGCCACATTTTATGTTTTTCTTATTTTTGTACTTGTACTTTTCAGCGTTCACCACTTGATGTCGCTTGGACAGCAAATGGGGACATTTGTTGGGGTTCCAAGAGGGGGTTATGTCATGGGGCGTGATTCTAATTACTAGAATTTATGTGTAACAGCCCAAGCCCTAGAGTGGGTTAGAGAGGGGTAAAAAGGCTAACCTAGTGCATTAATTCCTAAGGCCAAGGGCGAGTGGGTTAGAGAGGGGTAAAAATCTCTTCCGCCAAAAATAGCTCCAAGGAGCCACGTTTGGCTAGCTGGCTTGGAAAGCAAGAAGAAAGGGCAAAATTTGCTTTGAGGCTTGTTTCTAGACCACAAAAGAACAGAGCGACACGTCACATGCTGGGAGAGTGCTCTAGGGGTATTCTATCACATCGCCTTGCTGATTTTCGACTAACAGGGCAATGTGTGGGCTGTTGGTGAGCTGCCAGGGCTGCCAAAAGCTCAAAACAAATTTCGTTTTTGTGTTAGGAGCCTCCAGATCAATTCGGTTTTTATGCATACCTACAGTCCGCACCTTCCAGAGCCCCCAGGATTGTTTCGCACTTCTTCCAAGAGACTTCCAGACCAGGCATCATCAGTTTCGCACTTCTCAGGACTGTTTTGAGCTCCCAAGTAGGCCGATTTGCTTCCAGACTGGGCAAGATCCCGAGTCACACCTGCCAGGGGCCTTCCAAGGCTGCCAGACTTGCTGTTTACCAGTTTTGCTGCTTCCAGATCCTTCTCAGGGTCAACACACAGAGATTTTGCAGAATTCGCATCTGTTCTAAGCAGTTTGGAGCCTCTAGAATTGAGTGGATTCTCTGTTGGAGGTTGCCAGGGTGGCAGAAAGCTTCCAGTTCAATCCGCCTACCAGGTTTGGGCTGCCAGGAGACAGAAGGGGGTGCTAGGACGAGATTGTTTTGCTGCATTTTTCCTCTCCGGAGGTGTTGCTGATGATTTCCCTTGCCAAGCTAGTGTCCTTGTTGATACCTGCCTAGCTGGCCTGGTTCAACAGGGTTTGGTTGAGCCAGAGGTTGCCAGATACCAGGTATTTTGGTTGTTGGATGTCCTACTCTTGCCTGAGATTGCCCACATCTTTTTGCTAGGATGGCCATGGAATTTGCATTGGGTTTTGATGCATGTGCCAGCTGCGATAAGGCTTCTTGAGTATTCAGTTGATTTCTCTCTCGGGTTGTTGTGCAAAGTCGAGGCTTTGCTGTATTTTGATCTCACTGAATATAATTAAAGAAATACCGCGAGGGGCACCAACGATTTTGGGCCAATTTGGTGTCCGGTGCGGACCCGGGGCATTCTAGCTCTTCGATTGTGTGTTGGACGTTTATTTGTTTGCTGTCTTGAATTTTCTGAGTGGCTGCAATTAAGTGATTTGCTCATTATTTCGGGTTTACCACCCTTTGGAGAACATGAAGGCTGGTGACATGCTCCGTCACCTGCAGTTAGGAAGGACACCCCTTGTGCCCTAGGCCAATCTTTGATTTCAGCAGGAGACAGCCCTGTCTTGGTTGCGACTGAGGCGGACATTCCAAGGTACAAATCAGGAGGGATCATCAAATGCCTCAGTCCCCACTAGCACTACCTCAAGTTCAGCATGGATAGGACCCGTGATGATTCTCATGCAGATACTTTGACACCTAGCCCTTTACTCGAGCAGCCCCCTTACTCTTCTGGTCTTCAAACTTCTTCCACTGATAGAGGCACGTGGGTTTCATCCCCTTCACTTTCTTTGAGTGTAGGGATTCTTCGCACTCCAAATGGGGGCCTAGTTTACAGGAATTCATTTTCTGTCCTAGTAGATATGGCGGAGATTGTGGAGGAGTTTTTATGTCCTCCACTTTTGGGAATGCTGTTATTGGATTTCCTATCGACAGAGCATCTCCTTCTGCAGATATGGGGGTTCTCTCCCCCATGGATTTCCCTCCCCTTGGCAGTCTTGGCAGAAGGGCTTCTCCTAACTTCCTCACAGTTATGAGGATGTCATGTGGAACATACGGGGCCTTGGTGGTATGCACCAGTGCCGCTGTAGGAAGCTGAATCTGTAATCAACTTCATCCAATTGTCACTAGAGATCCCATTGATATTCTTTTCATCCAAAAACACAAATTGGATGCTAGAGATTGTGCCAAGTCAGGTAAGATGCTTCCCGGTTTTACTTTTTGGTCACCTGCAGTTGGCACTAGTGGAGACACTTGCATTTCAGTTTCAGACTCCATTCTCCCCTTGGTTGTCATACATGGAGTTATCATTCCCTCTAGAGCTCAGTGGATTCTTCTCTTGATTGAGGGACGTAAGGTTGGCTTCCTCAACCTTTATGCACCCAATAATAGAGGGGATTGTGTCCTGTGGAAAGAGCTGCCCTCTTGGGCTCCCATTGCATATTCATGGGTTATTGGAGGAGAATTTAACATGGTGGAGTTGCCTTCAGATAAGACAGGGGGTAGAGAGCTGGTATTCACTCCTTGGAGAGAGCAACCTGTGATGCCTTCCTTTTTCGATTCAGTGGCAAAGATTCATGGTTCGATGATGCCTTTTACCCTCAGCCACAATCACTCATGTTTTCATGGTCGAACTGGAGGTTGCAAGTGCCTATCCATGCATGGATTGATAGGTTCTATGTGGATGATTGAGATCTGAACAGAGGTGGGTCAGTTTGTATTTCCACTCGGGTAAGGAGGAGCCACACAGAAGACTTCCTGGGTTATTTCTTCTTCTTTAGGCAATCTCTAGCGAAATGACCAAGGGTCCTACAAATCCTGCACTGATCCTGTCTATCTGCAATCTCAATCCTTAGCCGAAAAAAGGAACCATCTGGGCGTTGAAGCATAACATGGAAGCTCCATATCTCTTTGCAATGAAACCCATGCCATTTGAGCTTTGTAGCAAGAGCGCTATATGCTTAGGTGGCAATATGAAGGAGAATGTTAGGGTTAGAAACAATGATCCTAACTCTCAGCACCCATTAGACATAACTCCCTCCAATGAGGAAGAAGGCATGCCGGGGGGGATCTCCATGACCACTCCAAAGGATTTTCCAATAGTAGCAAGGTGTCGATGGTACACTTGAGGGAGGCCGGCAAAGCGGAGGTAACCCGACTATCCTTCTCAATAGGATTAAAACCCTAAGTGAATGGTTATAAAAATATCCTCCTGGAAGCTAGCCCCAAGGGGTTATCCTTGAGCACCGAAGGCAATGGCCTCAGGAGAACCACCAAAAAGAAGCCTCATCCCAATAAGCGTACATGTGAAATGTGAGGAGCGAGGCAATCTGGTAAGGCTGCAAGCATCCAATCCCTAGCTTGCGATCCAAAAGGGTGGGACCCATGGATGCGAGCGAAGAGTGAAGTAGAGCTTTCAAGCTCTACATCCTTTATGAGCTGCTGCAACTTGTCTTTTGAAAAAATAATTGTCTTCGTGGCTGGTGGAACGGTTGACTGAATGAGAATCCATTCGTCAATCCGAGTGAAGAGGTTGACTCGAACACGGTGTAGCTCTGTTCGTCAATTCTCGCTGCAGAGGGAAGGAAATACCTGTTTTTTTAGAAGGAAAAAAAGGGCTGAAGGGGACGGGGGCTGAGGATGAGGGGGAGAGGGAGAGGGGGCTGAGAAGAGAGAGAGAGCTGAGGTAGAGGGGGGTTGAAAGGAGGGAGAGGGGAGGAGGGGTGAGAGGAGCTGCAAGGGAAGGTGGGCAAGGAAGGGGGAGGGGGCGGGGCTGCAGAAAGGGGTAGAGAGGGTAGGAGGAGCTAGAGGGGGAGGGGCGGGGAGGGCTAGAGGAGAGGTCGAGGGGAGGTGTAGAGGCTAGAGGGGGAAGCGGGGGAGTAGGGGGGCGGAAAGGCAAGTAGGGGGGGGAGGGGGGGGGCCGGGGGGGGGGGGGAGGGGGGAGGGGGGGGGGGGGGGGTGTGGGGGGAATGCAGGAAGGGGAGGCGGAGAGGGATAGATAGGGGGGCGGAGATGCAGGAAGGGGAGGCGGAGAGGTGTAGGGAAGGGGGTGGGGGAGGGCAGCAGGGGGTTGGCTTCCTCTTCTGTGAATGATAAACCTGAGCTAAAAGGTACACTGACCCTCCTACATCAACCTGGACCATTCCCTCTTCTGTGAATGATAGTGTAAACCAACTAAGAAGGCAAAATAATAACAGAAAGCTGCTTCCTTTACAAAACCTAGGCTTATTGCTTATTATAACCATGAAGACAAAATGCATAAAGCCTTGTACCCGAAGAATTTTGTGTGTTGTCCTTGGTAAAACGTTCTCTTTTACAGCGACTAATTTCCCCCCCTTTCTCTCTTGTTGAAGTTGTTTCTTTAAGCTTTTTGACAATTGAGCTTCTGTCATGTCAATAATCTTTCAGACACAAATACATCCAAACAAAACACAAAATTAGGACATGAGCACCTCAGCAAATGAATTATAAGGTTGCCATGCATCGTTATAATCTTGCACACAAAGAATTGCTGAAGGCACCCCATTTTCGTCTTCAAAAAGCAAAACACACAACCTGACTGTTGTCCATGATACGAATAAATGCAAAGTCACTATTGAGCCTATAGAGCCAAGCCCTTACAAACAAGCAGCTATAGGAGGTAGCTTTGATAACATCCTTTACCAAAATTACAACGAAAGGAAATTTATTCAGAACCCGAATTACAAAGCAACTTCAACAAACACAACCTTTGAGAATCGTCCGTACAAAGCTTACCTAGCACATGTAACTTACATCCTCCATTTACTATCAACATTCAAGGACCTTGACTGTTGACCAGCAACGATTTGTGTGCCTGCTTCTTGCAAGGGCTAGAATATTTTAGCACTATCGTTCCATCCGTAGCAAGACTAACCAAGGCCTGACCATGATTAGATAATCTAGGGATAAGCCACACTAAACTAAGATCTGGCATGGATCTAGGGTTAATGGTAGCCTAGCCTAAACTTGGCCGTGGCCAAGGTTAAGACCAGACTGATCCAATATCAATGATGAATGAGGGTAAAGGCACAGTCTAACCAAGGGTTTGCACTTATTAGGTTGACACTATAGCTAGTGTGAGTTAGGTTTCTATCCGGTGGATAGAGCTGATCCAAGAAAGGCAAAGCTAATCTAGAAAAAGCACAGGCTTTTGTGGAAAGTGAGCTACTTTAGGTATTGCTTCTAACAGCGAGGGCCAAATGCTAAAGATAGCTAAGACTAGGCTTGTAAATAGAAGCCAAGGGCTTAGAATCCGAGATATCCGTGTGATTGGTACTTCCTTGGGACGTGGATTTGTTGGCTCAAAAATGGTAGCCTGGTGGAAGGGGCATGTGGTATAGAAGGCATGACTTGACCTTCAAAGGTGGACTACTTTCCATGATGGTCTAGATTTCAAGCTGCAAGGGTGGTTCTAAAATTGTGGACCTATGGGTGAGAGGCGACCTCAGTAGCTCAAGCCGTACCGGTCTGGTTCCTTTAAGTTGCTTGCACTTATCTTTGTGTGATTAGTGAAAGGCTCCTAGCTCATACTCTAGGGGCAGGGCCTAACTATCAGTTTACAAACATTAGCTCCAAGAAGTAAGAAAACTAGCTTTGTACTAGAGCATGACATAGACTCTGCTTTTGAATGTTCTTCTTGAATTGATGAGAAATGTATAATATCAAAATTGAAGATATTTGGCAAGCGTGTGCACGCACACAACTGCCTAAAACTAAACATTTAAACATGCTAAAAAATTTCTGCAATGCCCACAAGTTGGGACCATGTGCTTCGACCTGAAAGCATTGAAGCTCGTTACATGCCAAAAGAACCAACAAAGGTAAACAACACATTTCTACAAGCTTGTGAAGTTCCAAGCACTGATAAATTCCAACCGCGCCTTTAACGTCTAAAGGTTTTTTCTTACAAATTGAAAACCCATTTTGGTGGGCCCTAGACCAAGTCTAAATCGGAAGCCCTTCTCTCATTTATTTCTAGGCACTGAACTAAACATGACACAATTGCTAAAGAATCGAAGAGAGGGAGGCAAGGAATGGACAAGGGGCTACTCCAAGATGGCACTTCAAAATCCTAATAGCAGACCTACGAGAAGGCAAGATAGCCAGAGGATCCAATATAGCAAGAGCCAACCACCTTGAGACTCTACAGGCCTACCCTATTGCCTTAAGAGGTTACAGTAATGATCCTCCAGCCTTGGAAAGGTGACACCAGAGGTGGTTGGTAGCACAGCCCATCCATTTTAGGGATTCAATTTTGCAGCCTCTCGAACAATGTAGTGGACTCTACTTCTCTTTGACCTGCAAGTGAAGGATCAGGTGATGATTATACTTGGTGATTGGTTGGGCAAGCACAGTTGGGCCCTATGGATGAAGTACAAGAATAGGGCCACTTTCAACTTTCCTTTCCACAAGGCAAGTCGATGCTTTGAGGCTTGCCATGACACAAAAACCAAGGTTGATTATCTTAGGGTGTTTGGCTCATAGCACATGCACATGTGCCTCAGCAGATGAGAGGCAAACTGGATCATAAGGCATTGAAATGCATTTTTGGTGGATATAGCAAAGAAATTTAGGATTATCGTCTCTACAATCCTCTCACTCAGAGGATTTGTCCGCTATAGCAGTGAAAGTAAGATAGCTGCCCACAGGTTCACTGAGGTATTTTAAGGGTGTTCCCACTGCCAGTTGATAGCAGAATAGAGCAGCCAGCAGAAGATAGTGTTTGCAGCTTGCACAACAGACTTTGGATGCTCCATATCAGGTCATGAACAGTCAGCCACATTGCTTACCCGGTGGCTGATGCCAACTTATCAAGGCAGTACGCTGTTAGCTTCTCTCACTAGTACAACAAGGGTTGGTTCAAGACGTTCAAAAGGAGCACAATATGCTGATTCAGCATGGATGAGCACACTTTGTCATGCATAGAACCCAACAGCTTCGAGGATGCTCAAGACAATGAGCATTGGATGAGATCCATGAAGGCAGAGTTGGATTCAATCCACAAGAATAACACGTGGGATTTTGTTGGACCTGACCATTGACAAAAAGGCTACTGGGACTAAGCGAGTGTACAAACTTAAGAAGAAATCTGATGGTAAGTATAAGACAAGGTTAGTTGCCAAAGGCTATTCCAAGCAGAAGGGATGATGAAACCTTTGGCCCCACTCTAGGATGACCACCATTAGGTGTGTTGTTTCATTGGCTGGTCATCATGGCTGGAAAGTAAATCAGTTGGACATGAAAACAACCTTTCTGACGGGGAGTTGCATGAGGAAGTCTATGTGAGTCCACCTATTGGTTTCAAGATGCTTGGTCAAGAAAAGCGCAAGCTGTTTATGGGCTCAAACAAGCTCCATGGGCTTGGTATGAGAAGATTCATACTTATTTGACCAGCCAGAGTCTAAACAACAGTCCAACTGAAAGTATCCTATATGTCAAGGACAGCGGTGGATTTGTTGATAGTTGTGGATGACATACTGCTCACAAGCTCCAATGAAGAGAAAATTGCAGAATTCATGAAAGATCTTGAATCTTGACTTGGAATGTCGAATTTGGGACTGTCGCACTATAGTTGAGAATTGAGTTTGTGCAGCCGCAAGAGGGCATTGTCATGAAACAGTCCAAGTATATACAAGGACTGTTACATAGGTTCAACATGCAGAATCGTAAGCCAATTTCAACTCCTGTTGAGCCGAGTCTTGGACTCTCAAATTATGATGATGCTGAACCATTTGAAGTCACTCTGTACAGTCAAGTTGTTGGCTGCCTCATTTATCTATGCAACACACGTCCTAATAATCAGTTTAAGGTGTCATGGGTGAGCATGATATATGCACAGCCTGCAGGCCACTCACTGTTATGTAGTAAAATGCATTTTTAGATATTTGTAGGGCACCATGCATATCTTGGGATAGGCCCATGTAGCTATAAAAAAACCATCAATAAAGGACACAAAATATAGCTTCTTTCCCAAGGATGGTGTCCTCATGAGACCAAACACATCAATGTGTATGAGCTCCAATTTTTTGGCAGCTCTAGATCCATCTCCTGGAAAGACATTCCTATGTAGCTTTCCCAAAATGATTCCTTCATAAACACATTTTGGAGGGGTCTCTATTGTAGGCATATTCAATACCATATTATGTCTCTAATAGCAACAAAACTACCACAGATCACATGGCCAAATCTCGCATGGCACAATCGTAAGCCAATTTCAACTCCTGTTGAGCCTAGTCTTGGACTCTCAAATTATGATGATGCTGAACCATTTGAAGTCACTCTGTACAGTCAAGTTGTTGGCTGCCTCATTTATCTATGCAACACACGTCCTAATAATCAGTTTAAGGTGTCATGGGTGAGCATGATATATGCACAGCCTGCAGGCCACTCACTGTTATGTAGTAAAATGCATTTTTAGATATTTGTAGGGCACCATGCATATCTTGGGATAGGCCCATGTAGCTATAAAAAAAACCATCAATAAAGGACACAAAATATAGCTTCTTTCCCAAGGATGGTGTCCTCATGAGACCACACACATCAATGTGTATGAGCTCCAATTTTTTGGCAGCTCTAGATCCATCTCCTAGAAAGACATTCCTATGTAGCTTTCCCAAAATGATTCCTTCATAAACACATTTTGGAGGGGTCTCTATTGTAGGCATATTCAATACCATATTATTTCTCTAATAGCAACAAAACTACCACAGATCACATGGCCAAATCTCGCATGGCACAATTATCCATCTTCCACTGCAGAAGTTATTGTTACCACACAAGCACTTTGCATACTATTGTCATGTGTATCCAACAGATATAAGCCATGATGTAAAGTGCCTGTAGTGACTATCCGGTACTCTCTCTCTCTCTCTCTCTCTCTCTCTCTCTCTCTCTCTCTCTCTCTCTCTCCCCCCTTGATTCCGATCCTATTATACGCAGATGACGTGGTCCTACTCTCCTCCTCAGCTGAGGGTCTCCAGCAACATTTAGATGCGCTTGTGATACACATGATTTGAAGGTTAACTTGGGTAAAACCAAGGTTATGATCTTCAACACGTCTCAGGCGGCCGCACTTAGAGAGCAATTTACCTTCAACACAGCTCCCATAGAGATTGTTCCATCTTACACATACTTCGGTGTCCTCTTTTCAGCTCCGATTTTCATGATGCGACCAGCTATGCAGGCCTGTTTGAGCAGGGGATATGCCGCACTCACCAGACTCGAGTGCCAAGGCTTCCACTCACATTTTCAGGATCCCAAAACCAAGTCTCTTCTTTTTGACGCAATGGTCCACCCAGCAGGGATGTATGTAGTCCCTTTTGGGGGATAGACTTATCAGAGACAGATTGGTCCCGTACAAAGAGACTTGAGGTTCTGCTTCTCACTTGCACGATCCACAGTAAACCATCGGTCCCACATCAGATCATACTTGCAGAGTTTGGGGCCACCCCTCTGCAGCTTAATGCAGTTCTCCATTATCTTCATAGGATCAAGGACTTTGGTACCACGACCTCATCTATGGCATGGAGGCGGAGGGGGATGAAAGGAGCTGGTATGCTAGGACAGTAGATGGCTCACAGGCTTGGGGCTACAGATAGACAGATTGCCACCGTTTCAGTATAGCCTTGAGGCTCCATCCATTCTGCTTATCTATCAGGAGGTGAGCCAAGTCATCAGAGAGGACCTATTGCAATTTGCAACTCTACGCATTCAAGACTTGGTTAGCACCTATTGAGCTTTCGGTGAAACTCGGCTTCTATAGAGATCATTGCTTACGGATCTCACAGGGGAGGTTCATCGGACTGCCGGGCTACACACAGATTCATCTCTCACATGCACTGAGGATCTCAATGGGGCAATTTCGGGTATCTTGACACAGGCTACGAGTTGAGACAGGATGAACAGAGGGCATTCCATGCAAGACGGATCTGCACTTTATGTGATATGCACTCTCTGAGTGAGTTGAAATCTATATTATAAAGATATTGGTGTCGTCAGTGGATCTCATAGTATACAGGGCATCTAAAAGCATAGTGATCCTCTGTTTTGGTCTCCTACAAGAGGAGCTCATCTAATAGTGGCTCAGAATTTGGCGAGGGTTGGCATTTAGAGAGAAAATTAGTGATAGAACGCTGTCGCTCAACCTAACTTGGTCCATCTTTCCTGCTCTATAGTCCGTGATGTGGCCGGAGGTCTGACAAGTGCTATCGTCACTCCAATGGTGTCTCCCCATGACGAAGAGAGAATCTTGTCAAGTTGAGTACAGGGCAGCTTTCACAACCACAGTGGAATGTGGTTCGTTGAGACGTTTGTTGAAAGATCTACATGCATTATTGGAGGAGCCTACTCTTATACTCATTGACAGTCAGAGTGCCATTGCCATGGCGTGGAATTATGTGTCTCATGCACATACGAAACACAAAGAGATACATTATCATTGTGCCAAGGATTGCTACATGTAAGGGAGATCGGCTCGGTCTTTTGCCCTACGCATTAAAATGTGGCAGATCTTTTCATCAAAGTCTTACCTCCTCCAAAGTTTGAGGCTTTCCGCAAAGCTTCAAACATATATTTGTTTAGTGATTGAATTATTCCTTGTACATTTTGACATTGTCATTGCAAGCGGTGTTATAAATATTAATCTCTAAATCAGTGGCCAATGTAACGAGGGGCTAGAGGCATTTTTTCCATTTAGAAGGTTTTTTTTTCTAGCGTCAGTTATAGAGTTTGTAATTAGGGGCCATTTTAGGTTAACTAAGGTTGAGTTAGTCACCAAATGTATGTTGATCACACTTAGGATCCATCCTAGTCTTTTGTCTCTATGACTACTCTAGTGTTTTGTCTCTATGACTACCCTAGTGGTCTCTCTCTTTGTTGCTGATGTGCAATCTCATTAGCTTCCTTCAGTTTTGTATTCTCCTTGAACTATTGCTTCATTTCCAACACCTTTCTCATCACTATTAACAAACAACAGCTTGTGACCAGCAGGCTATTGTTTCCTTCCACTCATAGCTAAAGTTCTTGCAAGGACCTTCCTCTTCCAAGGTCCTAATCTTCAACACATCCCGAGCAGCCATGCACAGAGAGTAGTTCACTCTAGATGGATTATCGGTGAAGGTCATCGCATCCTACACATATTGGGAGGGGGATCCGGTCTCTTGTCGGATTATCGTGAGCGACCAGCGATGTAGGCTTGATTGAGCGAGGAAAATGCCGTAGTTACTAGACTCAAGGGGCAGTGCTTTCACTCTCATTTGCACGATCTCCCGAGCAATTCTCTTCTCTTTGACTCCTTGGTTTGTCTAGAGGGCATGTATGGATGTTCTTGATGGGAGCCTTACCTATTAGAGGCAGATTGGGCCCTTAGTGAAGAGGCTCTAGGCTCTCTTGTTATCCACAGATGATCTGCAATAAGCCGTCAGTCCCACAGTAGATAGTTCTAGATGAGTTTGGGACATCTCCTTCATAGCTTGACACAACATTTTAGGTCATCACATCTCTATGGAGAGTCAACGACTATCGTTTCTTGACCTCAAGTTGACGTAGGTTATCATGGCTAGTTCTATCTTCATCCATGACTTTAGCGCAACTAAGGGCAATTAGAGGTGTCACCACAATGTAAATATCCAAAGTCAAAGTACAGTTGACCATTTATCTGATCATAATTAAAGAGTTTTCATAGATGTTAATTATGGTCAAAAAAGTGACTACGGTCAAAGATACTTGACTCTGGTCAAGTAAGCCTGACTTCCGTCGAGGAGACTTTGTTTATTACCAAGAGGGTTAACTGCAGTTAACCAAAGAACCACAGAGCTGACTACGGTCAGACACTGTTGACTTCGGTCAACGAGACTTAGCATGCGCCAAGAGGATTAACTACAGTTAACCAAGATGTGCCAACTTCGGTTGGAGAGACTTGATTATAATTAAGGCGCCTCAACCCTTGGTCAAAGCCCCTTAATTATAATCAAGAGTGTTGACTCTGGTCAACCAGAGAATAGATATATTTATATATATTTGTTATATGTGCACATGTGTTCAGTGGGGAGGCCCACCGTGACTAGAATTAGTCCACAGTGTGTTATTTGCATGCAAAGCGCTAACAATTAATGAGTGCCATGGTGGTGCGCTTTACTTAATTGTTGCAGGTACTAGGAAGGGTTATTTTCCTAAGCGCTACGGAGCCTAACAAGCATCTAGGAGGCGGTTCGCGTGACCAAGTGCTTCAAAGACTCCAGAGTTGCCCTTAGTGGCATGTAATAGGACTTAGTCTAGATTTTAGACAAGTGGCATGTTGCCAATTTGAAATGAGCTTGAAGCTCTTGTAATATTGATTTTCACGTTGGAATTTTGTATGAGCAGCTTCACGCTAATCTCTCTCTGTACTCAGAATTTTTCAATGAATAAAACACCTTTCGCGGGGTCCAGCCCAACAAGTTATCCTGGGCCCTAGTTGCTTGCAGAGTGAATGAGAGAGAGAGTGTGTGAGAGAGAGGTAGAAAAGCACAGCAGAAAAATGTTTATGCATAGGATATGGGTTTCACGAGGTTGCATTGGTATCAGAGCAGGATTAAAGGCTTTCTCAAGCCTTTGACGATCCAAGCAGAGTGTTGCTAGCTTCGGCAATGTGCAAAGAAAGAGAGAGAGCTTGCTATGCGCAACGGACAAGGCGTTAATTTGCTTACGAACTACTCATGCACGTGGGATTGCATCAAGCAAGAGCTAATGCGGACCCTGAGTCCTGAAGAGGAAAATTGACGAAGAACTACGCAAGCGATGGAATTCTACATTAAGCTTATGCAATGGTAGAGACTAGCGGGGTTTTGAAGCTAGCAAAGGAGAGCAAGGTCCTGTGAAGCGGCTCAGTGAACAATAAACTTTGGGGAAATTTCTCTGTTGAACGGCGAAGGAGCTTCAAGGTCGGTGCTGAGTAAAACAGCTATCAAGAGAGAAACAGAGATGATGGCCGGGAGAAATGAACACAACGTGACGGACGGAGAAAAGGGCCAGCCCCGAATGAACATTCCTGTTGTGGTGATGATGCACGACGCCATCGTGCGCGACATTTTCTTCAGGTGAGTGCTTGACGATGGCGCTCACATGGTGCTGATGCAGGCGAGCTGACGTGGCCACAAGTACGTGATCATGTGGCAAGTAGCAATGCAGAGCAGGTGGTTTTGACACATGGCAGCGTGGGGATCTGTGTTGACGTGCCAGCGATAGAACAGTGCTGACGTGTCATTTTGACACGTGTCAACTGATAAGATATACCCACATGCAACAGATGATGTGGTAGCACACATGGCATCTAGCTCAGAGCTGACATGGTGCACTGACACGTGGCAGCCAGCCTGGCAGACCTGTGGTTAGTATGACCCTGGTCAGGTTAACTGCAGTTAGCCGACCCTGGTTAGAGATCTGGTCAGAGGACAGCCTAACTAGACTGTCTAATTAACTAGACTAGACTGGTCCAGTTAACCAGTTTGGTTCAGTCAGTGGCCAAGTTACAGACTAACTAGTCTGTCAATGTAACCAGACCAGACCAGTACTGATCTGGTTAGAGTAACCAGCAGTTACCC
Source organism: Dipteris shenzhenensis (assembly GCF_047967505.1). Classification (NCBI taxonomy): domain Eukaryota; kingdom Viridiplantae; phylum Streptophyta; class Polypodiopsida; order Gleicheniales; family Dipteridaceae; genus Dipteris; species Dipteris shenzhenensis. The sequence continues at coordinate 25,695,820 of NC_141612.1, forward strand.
ATCTGGTTACTGTCCCAAAAGAAAAAAAAGACAGTTGCAAAGATTGTTTCTGCTAGCAGTTTTCATCTACCTGAGAGAGTATTTACTGTCAGAAAAAGCAGAAACACAGTAAAATCAGAGATTTGCAGAAAAGAGAAAATGCATGCCTTTGTGCACAGGAAAGATGAACCAAATGCATTCTGAGTGCTTTTTGCAGCAACCAGGAAAGGGGCAACACAGTCGTTGATGCTTTAGCCACTTTGTGGGTATATGCTTTGAATTGACAGCCCATTACTGGCACAAGTTGTGAATGCAATACACCTCTTGCTGAGGTATTTCTTTTGGGAAAGCAAAGGCTGAGTGCATCAGTTGCATACACCTGTTGCGTGAGAGTACAAAGCACTTGTACCTAGACCTAGGACTAAGTGTCCTAGGTGTCACATAGGACTAAGTGTCCTATGTGGCCTAAAAGGCACTAACACTATAAGTGCCTATATTAATGCCTACAAGGCACATACCATGGCCTATAGGGCATCACTAGAACCACCAGAAGATGGCCTACAAAACCCCCTCCATGGGATGGGCTGAAGTATTCTAGAAACGTCTCAGAATACCTAGTATTTTCTGGTCATGGTGGCACATGTTCATCCAAAAGGATATAGCCACCTATGAATGTACAAGGGATGTCAGATCATGTAACAAAGGGAACCAAGTGTAAAGCCTGTCGGAAGCCTTCGAACTTGGGACGAGGAAGTGCCTTTGTAAACATATCTGCTATGTTGTCCTCTGTGGGAAGATAGGACAACTCTATGTCTCCTGCTGACAACTGCTCCCGAACATAATAATAGTGAACTTCAATATGCTTGGTACATGCATGAAACACTGGGTTACGCGCATTGGCCAAAGCACTCTGGCTGTCAGTGTAGACAATAGTGGAGGATCTTTGACGAATACCAAGATCTGTAAGTAACCGTCGAAGCCAAACACACTCTACTGTAGCAGTGAAAGCTGCCTTGTACTCAGCCTCATAGCTAGATGTGGCAACTATTGCTTGCTTCTTGCTGAGCCAAGAGATACATGAATTGCCAAGCAAAAAACAATTGCCAGTATGTGACACTCTGGTGTCGAAACAACCTGCCCAGTCACTATCCGTGTAAGCATGCATGGTAAGTGAACCCTGATCACCATAAAAGAGGGCTAAATTATGAGTGCCTCTGAGATATCTGAAGACTCTCTTCACTGCCTACCAATGCTGTGAACTAGGCATGTGCATGAATCTGCTGAGCTGAGATACTGCATATTGTAAGTCAGGTCTGGTGTGACATAAATGAATAAGGCATCCAACAGCCTGCTGATAAAGAGTGATATCACATGGTGAGCTCCCATCATGAGCTGAGAATTTGAAGCCAAGGTCCACTGGAGTAGAAATTGGCTTGCAATCCTCGAACTGAAAACAATCAAGGAGCTGTCTAATATACTTGGACCGTGACATCATGATACCCCCCTCAACATGAGCAAACTGAATGCCCAAATAATAGTGGAGCTGTCCCATGTCTGACATTTCAAAAACCTGCTGCAAATCAGGCTTGAAAGCTGCAATATGCTGAGTATCTGGGCCCGTGATGAGCATATCATCCACATATAAAATCAGCACTAAAAAATCAGATCCACTCCCACGGACATAAAGAGTGGGTTCTGTGGGACTATTCTGAAAACCAAGGGATAGTAAGTGTGCATGAATTTTGCCATACCATGCCTTGGGTGCGTGCTTCAGACCATGAAGGGCTTTTCTAAGCCGGCATACCTTGTTTTCAGAATTAACAACCTCAAAGCCAAGAGGTTGTGTGACATAGACTTCTTCCTACGGATCCTCATGAAGAAAAGCAGTTTTGATGTCAAGTTGGTGCACTTGCCAATGGTGATGGGCTGCAATGGCAATGACACATCTGATGGTAGTAATCTTGGATGTGGGAGCAAATGTCTCCTCAAAGTCAATGCCTTGTTGTTGGGCATACCCTTTTGCAACAAGACGGGCTTTGTATCGATCTATATTGCCATCAAATTTCCTTTCTAATTTGTAGACCCACCGGGTACCAATGGCATGCTTGCCGGGAGGGAGATCTACTAATTCCCATGTGTCATTTTTGGCAATGGATGTCTCATTGCATCCATCCATTCTTTGCTGTCAAAAGCATCTTTATGGCACAAAGGCTCTTCATTGCAAGCTGTAGCAAGGATTGCAAACTCAAGAAAGTGACCATGCATCTGTCTATTCCCTGATCTTGTCCAAGCAACAAAAGGCTGATCTTGTTTTCTGTCCCTCAATGTATCAAGAAGCCATCTGGGAACTTGCCTTTGCTGTCTATTGGCAGCTCTTTCTTCAATCACTGCATCATGAACAGTGGGATCATTTTGTGCTGGAAGAGAAACCTGCAAATCAGCATGGGGTACTGGCTGATCATGGTTTGTTGAAGGGCCTGCAGGAGGCTCATGTTGCTGGTCAAAGTCTTACTCTGATGCAGGAAGAGGTACCCAAGAGTCAAAGGCATCAAACATGTCAACATCTGGCTTAGCTTTGCAGTCCACAAGAGGAGAAGCTGAATGTTCAGCAAAGATTACATCTCTACTGACAATAATCTTCCCAGTACTTGGTTGGTGTAACCGATACCCTCTGCTCTCCTGGCTGTAACCAATAAATATGCATTTGATTGCCTTGTCATCAAGCTTATGTCTCAGCTGAGATGGTACATGAACATATGCAAGAGACCCAAAAACTCTCATATGTGAAAGTGAAGGCTTCCTGCCTTTCCATGCTTCATAAGGTGTAACAATCTTCAGTGCCCGTGTAGGTGATCTATTCAGCACATCGTTGGCACACATCACTGCATCAAGCCAAAATTTATTGGGCAAAGACTTGGCCTTAAGCATGCATCTGGCCATCTCCATTGTGGACCTGTTTTTCCTTTCAAAAACAGGGTTTTGCTGAGGAGTGTAAGGAGTAGTTCATGAGTGAACAATGCCCCGTGAAGACAAAAATGCATCAAACTTCTTTGACATATACTCTCCCCCCCTATTTGTGTTGAGGGTGACAGGCTTGCATCCTGATTCATTCTCAACCATATTCAGCCACCTCTGAAAGCATAAAAACACTTCATATTTGACTTTTAAAGAGTATACTCAGCAATATCTTGTGAAGTCATCAATGAGAGTCGTAAAATATTTGTACCCTCCAATGGCATTTGTCCTCATTGGGCCACAGACATCACTGTGCACTAGCTGCAATTTCCTTTGTGAGAGTTTTGTTCAATTCTTTTGGAAAGGAAACCGATGCATCTTACCCAAAAGACAACCCTCACACAAATGTTTGGAAATTGTGTGAGTTTGAGGTACATCATTTGCCATCTGCTGTGAATGTAGCTTTGCAAGAGCTCTATAATTGAGATGACCCATTCTCTCATGCCAAAGATGAGTTTCAGCAAGCTGTGAATCTGAAATAGCAAATGCTTCAATAGAAAGTGCAGCTGAACGATGATCAAGGTGATAAAGCCCCCTTTGCAAAGTGCCAGTGAGAACTATGGCATTTTCATCACGAAGATCATAAACTAGGCATCTGTAGCCATCAAAAATCACTCTGAAACCTGAAGTGGCAATTGCTGAAATTGAAATCAAGTTGACTTCAATTCCCGGCACAAAAAGAACATTTGTCAGAGTGACAGGATGGCTTGAAATGGATGTGAGCTGCACATCTCCAATTCCTTTAACAACATAGGAAGCATTATTAGCACATGTGACAGTCCCCCCTCGAGGTGCATCAGCTAAAGAATGAAACAACTGTCTGCAAGATGTGACGTGCTTGGAAGCACCACTATCAAAATACCAAGATTGAGAATCATTAGAGCAGTAAAGAGTGCATCAGCTTTGGAGGGATCAAATGAGCAATGGACAGCCCATGCCCAATCATCCTGAAAAGCATGTGCATGTGAAGCATCTGCTGGCTCATGGAATTCAATAGCATGTGAGGCATTAACTGTCAATCCTACTTTCTTTTTCTCCGAAGCAATGCGCTTCCTACATTCTGAAATGTCATGTCCACGCTTGCGACAGTAGTTGCATCTTTTCTTCTTTGACTTATCTGCTGTATTTTTTGATGCATGGGAGGAATCGCAGCTGCTATGCGTAGATTTAGGCTTGCCCATAGGCTTGGAAGCCTTGCCTCTTCCTGTCTGCTGTGAAGCAAATGCATGATCAGGAATAATGGCTTGTCTATTAGCACGACTTTGCTCTTCTTGCAAAAGCAAAGTAACTAGCTGATCAAAAGAATAGTGGTCTGGATTACCCATGGCCACTAATCGAAGGGTTGTAGCAAACCCTTGATATGTATCTGGCAGCCCATTCAGTGTGTACTGACAAGCTGTGAATTTGACACCACCTCATCAATATTGGCAGGTTGTTCCATGAGGTCCTTGACCTTTGTCAGATATGCATCCATAGAATCACCTTCATTCATACTGACTTCCTGTAATTGCCTTCTCAAATATGCAACACGTGCCTCATTGCGAATCTGATAGAGAGAAGCCAATTTGTCCCAAGCATCCTTTGCTGTCCTACAAGACCAGATGTGTGAAATAATGATTCTCTTGCATGATAAAGCAATACATGAATGTGCATTTGCATCTCTTGCATCCCATCTTGACTGTTCCCGAGTTGGGGGAGCAATAGCAGGAGTGCTAGAAGATAAGGCATCAGGAGGAATACTCTTGCAGAGGGACCAGCAGTAGAGGCAACCATTGTAGCATTGGCTGGCCTCAGATCAACCCCAAAAACAATATTCCACAAATGCTTTGCAACAAGAATATGTTTCATAAGATAAGACCACATCGGATAGTTGGTGCCATCCACCTTACCATCTTCACGAACAATGCCAAATAGATCTTGATTGTTCCCAGCCATAGCAAATGTGATACCCTGAAAGAGACCTGAAAACCCAAAAGCCTCAACGCTATCACTGCAAAGAGCTGGTTGTCCAAAAATGACAGCAAATATCTGCAAATTTCCAACCCAAATCAAAGGGCAAATGCAGATCTGACCCAAATGTGACTGTGGCACGCAATGTTCACTGCAAAAACAGCAAATTTGGCAAAAGCCCCAAATTTAATGAGGGCAAATAGGCCAAATAGAGGGCAAATACAGAAAAGCCCCAAATTTTGCTGAAATTTTTTGCAAATGTGACCCAATGTATGATAATCTAACTCAATGTCCTGTAGAAAAGACTCAACGTCTGAAAATCTGACTCAATGTCCTGCAAACGTGACTCAATGTTCTCCAATCTGACCCAATGTATTGCAATCAAACGAGAAATTGCAGACCAAATCCCAAAAAGAAAATAGCCTCAAGGCTTGCAACTGTAAAATTAGGACTTGCTGTCCACAAATTAATTGGAAAAATGCAACTGCCCCAAAGTATAAACCTCAAGAAATAGGCTTTCCAAAATGTTGAAATAGTTTGATAAGACTTCAAACAATAAAAGGAAGGTAAGGACAGCAAAAGTCCTCAAAAGCCCCGAATTTTGAGAATGTCCTGTATATAGCTTTCACACGTGCCAAACCTATACGGGGATCTCGGAACAAGTACGGTGCATGTACAACGTACGGCATAGGTACTGAGTGCAGTGTAAGGAAGCAAGTACGTGTCTATACGGATGCAAGTACGTTGTACGAAATAGTACGGAATCCAATGTATGGCACAAGTACACGTATGGAAGCAGGTGCAGGTCAAGTACGGAGCACAGTGCACAGATGTACGGAATGTGTACGACAACAATAAGGAGCAGTTACGAGACACTGTACGGAACATGTACCACACAGTACGATGTACGACGGCGCAGATACGCAGTGGGTACAGAACATAGTACTGAGCAGGTTGTATGGCGGCGCAAGTATTGGATGCAGTACGGAATAAGTACTAGACCTTCCGTACGCCTGTACGGAGAGATGTACGGCGTAGTACAGAGCTAGTACGTAAACTTTCTATACGGAGGTCTGTCCTGTGTGCAAGCTGAGTACGGTCGTCTATACAGTCGTACGGACTGTACGAATGCAGGAGCAGATAGGCTGAAGGGAGCTGGTGCGAGTACGAGGAGCAAGAGACTAGTCAACCCTTGCTCTGATACCACTGTAGGATCGTTAGATGATAGAGAGAGAGCAAGGTGCAAAGAGTCGATAGAGTCTTAGCCGTCACGTCAACTAGAGTAGTAGAAAAATGCAAGAGTACAAAGTACTTGTACCTAGACCTAGGACTAAGTGTCCTAGGTGTCACATAGGACTAAGTGTCCTATGTGGCCTAAAAGGCACTAACACTATAAGTGCCTATATTTATGCCTACAAGGCACATACCATGGCCTATAGGGCATCACTAGAACCACCAGAAGATGGCCTACAAAACTGTAGGATCGATAGGCAAAAGAGAGAATACAACAGATAGTTCACCGGTACCTTCTTCGATGACATAATTGTCTTTTCTAAGTCCGAAGAAGAGCACAAGGAACATCTTGCTATAGTGTTTCAAGAGCTGAGAAATCATCAACTCTATGCAAACAGCAAGAAAAGTGAATTCTTCCTGGAAGAAATCCATTACTTGGGGCATATAATATCCAAAGATGGGATACGGATGGAACTGTGCATGAAATTCGAAGTTTCCTAGGCCTGTGTTCTTACTACAGAAGATTTATCAGGCATTTTGCGGATATAGCCGCTCCACTCCACGATCTTACTAAGAAAAATGCAACTTTCAGATGGGGAATTCCTCAAAAGACAGCATTCATCACACTCAAAGAGAGGCTGACCACAGAGCCAATCTTAATAGTTCCAGATTTGTATCAGCCATTTGATGTGGATTGTGATGCTTGTGGGGAATGTGTCGGGGCTGCATTGCATCAGAATGGTCATGTAGTGACCTATGAGAGCAGGAGACTCCGAGATGCACATAGATATCTGGTAATGTATGAGAAAGAGTTATTGGCTGTAATTCATGCCATCCATACTTGGAAGCATATCATTTGGGTGCAGACTTTACTGTTAAAATAGATCACCAAAGTCTGAGATACTTTTTGACTCAGACAAAGCTTTCCGAGAAGCATATGAAATGGGCAAACATGCTGTGACCTGTCAATGTACCATTTTCAGATTGTCCATACTCCACGAGTTTGGAACAGAGTGGCAGATGTGTTAGAATTATTATTATAATTCAGCAGTGACCAATGTAATGTAATAAGTAGGTTAGGAGCACTTTTTCCTCCTTTAGAGGTTTTTCCCCCTAACCACAGTTAGTTCACTAACTACGGTTAGTGAAGGATAAGGTTTTGTCACTTAGACAAAACCCATCCCACTTCTTGTAACAGTCACTTTTTCTATTGCAAGCACTATGTTCAGCTCTCTTGCTTCCTGCTCTCTCACTCTCTCGTTTCTAACATTTGGTATCAGAGCAACAAGATCCTGCTCTTTGCTTCCTAGCCCGCAAGCTTCCTGCTCCTAACTTCCTACCTAGCTCCCTGCTCAACAGCCCCTTACAGCCATACAGTCCACGCTTCAATTCACGAAGCTCACGCTCCTGCTGTCCGTACTCTACCTACGCCGTACTACTTGTTCCGTCCAGATCTGCGTCGATTGTCCGTATAGCTCGTCGTCCGTACAGTTTTCCATCCATACAACGTACGTACTACAGGCATCATTTCTTCCGTACTCATCGGTACGCTACTCCTGCGCTGCTGTCCGTACAAGTGGTACGGAGTATCCCGCACATCTGCCGTACACTCGTCCGTACACCTGTTGTCCGTACCATCGTACCTTCCGTACAGTCGTCATACGGATTTCGTATACTCCGTACAGACCGGCCGTACATCCGTACACCTGTCGTCCGTACTCCGTACAGGTGGTCATCCGTACAACGAGGCAGTACTTAGTTCATCTCTTGTACGGAATTCGTACTAACAATTCCGTAATGTCAGTTCCGTACAGGTTGAAAGCGTCCCTACACTCCTGTTGCAAGGCCCTCTGTGCAAGTTTTATTCTTGCAGGTACTCTAGCAATTGGTTTTTTGGCAGGCATTGTTTGCAGACAGCCATTGTTTGGCTAAGATCTTGCAAGAATTTGGGGCATTCCATATTTGTGGACAGACATTGCAATTTGTGCAACATTTGGGGCTTTCAGACCATTTGCCCTCTTTTGTATGCAATTTCCCATAAGAAATTGGGGCTTTTGCATTTGGGTTGCAATTTTGCAGGTAAAAGGGCATTTTGGAAGTCTGCAGACAGTTTTGCACTCAGTACGAGTCAAATTGCAGACTTTTGCCACCTTTTGCAGATTCTATTTGCAGATTTTTGGGCATTGAGCAGAGCATTGTGGTGCATTTTGAGCCTTTGACAGGCTGTAACAGTATTTGTCACTATGGGCATATTTTTCTTTGCAGATTTTACTTGTGCATCTTACATCCCAGGAAGGGATTTTACTTGTTCAGTTTGCTGTATTTCTGAGGTTATCTGGCAAAAATGACATAGAACAACTCAAATGAGGTGTTCAGGGTTCTCAGACAGGAGGATAAGTTGGATGGCACCAACTACTCCTTGTGGAGTTTCATGGTTCAAAATATCTTAGTTGGCAGAAATCTTTGGGATTATGTCAATGGAGATGAACAAAGACCAGATACAACGCCTATACTTGTCACTCCTACAGCTGGAGGCAGGGGTAGAGGTACAAATACAGCACAGGTGATTGGAGCAGCCGCTCCAGGAGCTCCCACAGCAGAGCAGAAAAGATGGGACTCTAGAGATGCACAAGCTCTTTTAGTAATTTCTCTTTTTGTCAAGAGGTTCATTATACCTCATATTCGATCATGCAAGACATCTATGGTAACTTGGGTAATACTGGAGAGTATGTTTGCAGCAAGAAACGATGCCAGAGTTTCCTTTCTGAAGCGAGAACTTTTCCATATACATATGGAGGAGGGAGATTCCATGAATTCTCACCTCACGAAGCTTCAGGATCTCAGGGAACAATTGCTGAACATTGATGAAGTCATTCCGGATTCAGAGATGATCTCCACCACTCTGAACTCTCTTCCTGAGTCCTATCTTGGTTTCCACACCTCGCTAAATTTGTCATTGAGGGGGGGCAGCAATCCTCTATCTTTTCACGAGTTGGTAGGACTTCTGTTGCAGGAGGAACAAACACGCAAAAATATGGCAACCCGGGCTGGCCAGCATGCTATGCTCTCTAAGTTCAAGCCCAAGGTTAAAGGGCAGCATAAAATCAGCCCACACATCAGCATAAAGCTAATTCTGGACAGCCTTCTTATAAGGCACAGGGTGATACAAACAAGCAGAAAAAAAAGGGCATCTGCCATTATTGCAAGAAGCCAGGTCATTATATTGGAGAGTGCAACAAGCGCATAGCCAAAGAAAAGAAAAGGGATTCCGGTATGGCTGTATCAGATGCATCAGGTCCACAATGCCATGATGGAGGAGATGTTGCAGCCAACTTGGTTGAAGAGCACTATGCCTTTTGACTTGCACTTCAAATTTTTTAGTGGGTAGTTCAGATACTACAGCCACTAATGATGATGACCCATATGCTTTTTTGACTTGCAGTTACGATCCTTCAAAGGATGAATGCTCTTTCAGTGTTGATGAGACACTACATACTTGGTATTTTGATAGTGGTGCTTCTAAGACTGCCAAGAAAAATCTGTTTGTATTTTTGCATTCTTCGCCCACCAAGAAGAAGGTAACAGGAAAAGAAGGGCATCAGCCATTATTGCAAGAAGCTAGGTCATTATATTGGAGAGTGCAAGAAGCGCATAGCCAAAGAAAAGAAAAGGGATTCCAATATGGCTGTATCAGATGCATCATTGTAACTTAGCATTCTTCACCCACCAAGAAGAAGGTAACTTGTGCAAATAATTATTCTCATTCAGTGTGTGGAGTGGGAGACATTATTCTCACATCCACTGATGGCACAGATTTCAGAATATCAGATGTACTCTATGTGCCAGGTATAAAGAAGAATTTGCTTTCAATGTCCTCACTCAATAGAGGAGGATTTCAGGTTGTTTTTTATGATGACAAGTGTGCAGTCAGAGACAAACAAAATGAATATGCTTTCAGGTTGTCTGGCACTTTGTATTGGGGTCTTTTTCAGCTTGATTTATATGAAAAAAGATCCCATCTTGCATTATCAGTTAGCACTCCCACTGCTACAATGCACAATGCGGAGTTGTGGCATGCCAGGTATGGGCACATGAGCTATGGCAGCTTAATGACACTTCAGAGGCATGATATGGTTGATGCATTACCTCCTTTGGAGTCGCCGCCTCCTCATGCATGTGAAGGTTGCATTCTTGGCAAAATGCATAGGCTTCCCTTCAAGAAGGATGGTGCAGTGAAAGCTACAAGAAAATTGCAGCTAATTCACAATGATGTCTGCGGTCCCATGAGGACACCTGCTTTTGGGAGTTATCTCTATTTTGTTACATTCATAGATGACTTTACCAACTACACTTGGGTTTATGGTCTCAAGGAAAATCAGAAGTATTTATGCATTTCAAACACTTTGTGGCTATGGTTGAAAATGAGACAGGACTCAAGGTGCAGACACTTCGCACAGATCGAGGGGGGGAGTACATGTCTCATGAATTTGAGACATTTTTGAAAGAAAAAGGCATTATGCATCAGCTTACAGTGAGGCTTACACCTCAACAGAATGGCAAAGCTGAGCGGAAGAATCGCACCACCATGGAAATAAATAGATGCATGCTCACGAGTAAGAAGTTGCCTCATAGATTTTGGCTGGAAGGCCTCATGTGTGCCAACTATATTTTAAATCGGGCTCCTACAAAGGCTTTGAAGACAATCACTCCCTATGAGGCATGGCATGGGAGAAAGCCTTCAGTGGACCACTTCAGAGTTTTTGGTTGTGTTGCATATGCCCACGTGCCTGTGGAGTTCAGACACAAGTTGTCAGATAAGGCACTAAAATGCATTTTTGTGGGATATAGTTCACAAACCAAAGGCTATCGTCTCTACAATCCTGCTACACGCAAGATTTTTGTCAGTAGAGATGTCATATTCTCTGAAAATTATGCATATACAAATGCTGAATTTCAGATTCCGGCCTCTTCAGATAATGTAATTGAGGGGATGCTTCCTATAGCATTTGGTTCCCCCGCTGAAAATCAGAATTTACAGCAACCTCTGCCAGCTCCACAAGTACAGATTCAGCCCCCAGCTGAATTGGTACAACCTTAGGGTGTGGATGAAGTTGTCAGACAAGAAATTCAAGAGATACACGCAACCAAAACAATCCCGCATTGGTTGCTTCAGACTCTCAGGGAGAGTAGGCTTGAAGCTCCATTGCCTAGCAGAACTCGTAGTGCAGTAAGGCACATGGAGGGAGCTCATTCAGTTGAATCAGCTTATGCAGGTACTCTTCTTAATGAGGAGGAGCCTAAGACATTTGAAGAAGCAAAAGATAATGTGCATTGGATGAATGCCATGCACGATGAGTTGCAGTCCATTCATAAAAATCAGACTTGGGATGTTGTGGATTTGCCACCAGGTAAGAATGCCATAGGTACACGGTGCGTTTTCAAAGTCAAAAGAAAACCATATGGGTCCATTGATCGGTACAAGGCAAGGCTGGTTGCAAAACGATATGCTCAGAAAAAGGGCATAGATTATGAGGAGACTTTTGCTCCTACATCGAAGATGACAACCATCAGGTCAATTATAGCCATGGCTGCAAATTTTGAATGGAATGTTCATCAGTTGGACATTAAAACAGCTTTCCTTAATGGAGACTTGTTGGAAGAGGTTTATGTCAAACAACCTCTGGTCTTTGAAATTTCAGGAAATGCACTTCAGACATGCAAGCTGAATAAAGCTTTGTATGGGCTGAAACAAGCCCCACGTGCATGGTATGCCAAAATTGATGCCTCTCTGACCAGCAAGGGGCTGCACAATAGTCCAACTGAGAGCACCCTCTACATCAAGAAGGATGGGGGGGATATTCTGGTCATCATTCTTTATGTAGATGACATGCTGCTCACTAGATCAAATGAGGAAGTAATTGCATATTTCAAGGCCCAATTGAAAGCTACATTTGATATTTCAGACTTAGGCTTGTTACATTTCTTTTTGGGGATCCTGTTTATTCAAGAGAAACGTGGCATTGTTATGTCTCAATCCAAGTATGTTCAAAAGCTCTTGGACAGATTCAACATGCATGATTGCAAGCCTATGTCCACTCGCATGGAGCCGGGGCTGAAGCTTACAATGCATGATGCGGGTGAATCAATTGATGTCACACTCTATAGTCAGGCTGTTGGATGCCTCATTTATCTCTGCAATACACGACCTGATATTAAGTTTTTAGTTTCTCAGGTATATGCACAGCCCAAAGATTATGCATTGGCACGCTGTAAAACGCATCTTCCGTTACTTGCAAGGTACAAAGTCTTTTGGCTTGATGTTTCCCAGGGGGGGTGACTTGCAGATGCATGCTTACAATGACTCAAATTGGGCTGGAGACTATGATACTAGGCAGTCCACAGTGGGAATTGTTTCTTTCTAGGACATGCTTGCATTTCTTGGTTGAGCAAGAAACAGTCTACAGTGGCTACCTCCTCATGTGAAGCTGAGTACAGGGCAGCTTTCACAACGACAGTTGAATGTGTTTGGCTGCGTCGTTTATTTGCTGATCTTCATCTTTCATTGGAGGGTCCTTCTCCGATTCTCACTAATAGTGAGAGTGCTATAGTAGTGGCAAAGAATCATGTGTTTCATGCTAGCACGAAGCACATTGAGGTTCACTATCACTATGTCAGAGAGAAGTTGCATGCAGGAGAGATCAGTATGATCTATGTGTCAACACATGACAATGTTGCAGACATCTTCACCAAACCACTTCCACGTGAAAAGTTTGAGGCATTTCGTAGTGCCCTGAACTTATATCCTTTTGGTGATTGATCATTTCCTTGTACATGACATTGGCACTGCAGGGGGGTGTTAGAATTATTATTATAATTCAGCAGTGACCAATGTAATGTAATAAGTAGGTTAGGGGCACTTTTCCCTCCTTTAGAGGTTTTTCCCCCTAACCACAGTTAGTTCACTAACTACGGTTAGTGAAGGATAAGGTTTTGTCACTTAGACAAAACCCATCCCACTTCTTGTAACAGTCACTTCTTCTATTGCAAGCACTACGTTCAGCTCTCTTGCTTCCTGCTCTCTCACTCTCTCGTTTCTAACAAGATGCCTTGTCTCGAAGACCCCAGGTCAACAATGAGACTATTGCCTATCATCAGGACTTGGAAGATATGAGAGAACAATATGCAAATGATGCAAATTTTGGTGAGATTCTACAGCAAATGCAAGAGGGGCAGTCGACCAGCCACTATTCCCTGAAAGATGGGTATTTAATGAAAGATGACTGCCTATGCATCACCCACGAGATGAGGAAAAAGATTTTGGAGGAATGCCATGCACCACCCTATGCTGGACATAGAGGAATAACAGCAACAACTCAAGCACTAGAGAGGTATTTCTTTTGGCCAGGGATGCAGAAAGATATACATCAGTTTGTTACTGAATGCCTTATGTGTCAGAAAGTGAAGTATGATAGACGGAAGGCACCTGGCCTACTTATGCCTCTTCCCATGCCTCAGGCACCATGGGAAAGTATTGCAATGGACTTCATTTTTTATTTGCAAAGATCAAAGTCAGGGAATGATGGGATTTGGACTATCATTGATAGATTCAGCAAGCAAGCTCATTTCATTCTGGTTTGCAAAACCATAAAGGCAGATCATATGGCTAAGCTTTTCATGGCACAAATCTTTAAGCACCATGGTATGCCTACGTCCATTGTCAGTGATCGAGATCCTAGAATTACCAGTCTATTCTGGAGAGCTTTATTTTTTTTTAATGTTTTTTTCCAAAGAAATGAACCTTCTATTAATGCTTGAAAGATTTCATACAAGACAACAGCCCCGAAGGTGCTGAGTGTGAAAAAACCGGAAAAGGCTGAAAGAAAAACCGGCCTATTCCAGAGAAGCCCAGCTCACTGCCTAGGGGATCTCGGGATTTGGGGCTAACAGCCAAGTGGGGGGGACTATACAGCCAGCGAATCCCTCGCGGAGTGAAGATGTAGGAAACACCTACAAGCCAAGCCTTGCAGAAACGAGCACGCCTCTTAATAGTCGCCCTCGAGCCTGGAGTCCCACGCTCCCAGGTGGACTATAGAGTGTAAATGATATCCTGCCACATGGCAACCAAGGTAACTGAGGGTGGAACCGGGTGCTCTCCCATCACAAGACTGCAGCGAGCCACCCAAATGTTCCAAGCCGTGATGCTGGCTACCACCTCCCAAACACTGTCTTCACTAGGAGGAGGAGGAGCTAGGGCGTCAGGGGAGGCTGCCTCGTGGAGTGCAATCCTCTGAATGCTCTAACCCTGTATCCGGTAGGCTGGGGAGATCTCATCAATCTGAAACGCATGTCCTCCCTCTGTCAACCAAGCCACCATCCCCCAGGCGTAGTCTCTGTGAAGACTCTGCATACGTGTCATGATCTTGAGCACTCTCATCCAGATCCTCACTGCGCTACAATAGCCCCATAGGCAGTGTGGGATAGTAGTCTCCAGGACACCATCTGAGCAGCAATGGCACTGCCCCTCCACTCGCACAACCACGAGCTGATGGGCAAGCCTCCGTGGACTGCCAACCAGAAGAAGTATGAAATCTTTCTCGGCCGCAAGCTGAACCACAACCGCATCCAAAACCTGGAGCAAACATCCCAGGGCACTCTCTCAGTCACCCAACGTCTCTCCCTCGAGTAAGTCCATCTCAACGAGTCCGTCTGAAGTCTCTTGCCAATCCGTGTGGTGTAGGAAAAGAAAGGCACCTCATCTATCGTCTCAACTAGGCCGCCCTTGGAGGGCCAGAACCACTCGCCCGGGTCCCACTGGACCTCCCTCAGGGGTCTACCCTCCCATAGCTAGAGGCGCCATCTAGAGGCGTCCTGCTCTGAGATACTAGGAGGATCAATGAGCCACTCCTTCCCCAAGTGTCCTACCACTCTGATCATCTGCCAGTGTGTCCCATCAAGACTCCCATCCATCTCAAGGACACTCCCAGTGAGGGGCTAAAGTAGGCCTCCAGGTCCTACATGGAAGAAGCCAGGATGCGTGCTGCCGCATTGCATCAAAATCCTCAAGGGAACACCAGTATGGGAAAACAACCCCAACCATCTACTGTCTCTCCAAATGTGAAGTCCTTCCCACCAGGACTCAGGAATGGCTAAGTCGATCTCGCCCATCCACTGCCCTGCCCCTCTCAGATGCGCTAGGGCATCAAGCCTCGCCTCTGCCTCCATAAGTAGTCTGCTCCAGCGACCAAAAGACCCTGTTGGACCACTGTCCCACTGTGCCCAACCAATGTGAGTCCGATGCCCAAGCATACGTCCCTCCTGATCTCTGACCTCTGGGTGCCACATAAGGGGTTGACGCTCGAACTCCTCTCTGCATCTAGGCAGAGCACGGATGAGATCCCCTACTAGTCTCTGCCAAACCCTGTGAAGACTCCTCATCAAAGGGGAGCCCTTCCCCGTAAGAGGGGCCTCTCAGAAGATCCATCTATGTGAAGGTTGCCACTATCCCCCAATGCATGGGGTGTTCCTCAGAAGCCCTCTCTGTAAGAGGAGCTTCCAAGGCTCAGCACTTGGGGTAAGGCCACGAACCATCAGCTTGTCCAGACGGGCCCTACTTCGGATCAATGATACCCAAGTCTCCCAGTGCCTGCGGCATGATCACCGTCTGCCAAGCTACTCGGGCCCTAGTGTTCCTCGTGCCATCTGAACCTGCCCAGAGGAAGTTCTGTACCAACCGTCGGAGCTACCCAATGCATCCTCTGTGAAAGAACCAACAGGAGGAAATATACCAAGCAGTGGCAAGAATGGACCTAGTTTGCCACTAAGGTGCGACTTGCGAGGGAGAGTTTGCCCGAGCTCCAATAGAGAATTTTGTGCCGAACACTCTCAAGGATCGGGGCAATCTGCTACTCTACTGTAATGTCAACACCCACCTGGCATCCGAGGTATCTCGCTGTCTACCCCGCGGCATCCATCTAAAACTAAAGTCGCTCCCCCACTCACGGAACTCCTATGTCTCCTCAAAGTCCATGAAGAAGCCTATGGATTTCCTCTAGTTGATCCGTGCCCCCGAGGCCTCACAATAGATAGCCAAGGCGCCTCTGACTCTCTCTAGACTCGCTATGGTGCCCTCAACATACAAGGCCGTATCATCTGCAAACTCTGAGTGAAGGAGCTCCTCCTCTGCCTGATTGGGAGCCTCAACCATGTGAGACCCGCCACCTTTGATCTCAAATAGTAGACCAAAGCCTCTGCTACAAACAAGAAGAGGAAGGGAGCTAGTGGGCAGCCCTGGCGAACCGAGCAAGAGAGAGGAAAGGCCTCGCCTGTGTGTCCTCTGATAATCATCTGACTAGAGCTCCCTGCGTATAGCGCTGAAACTCCTCTAACCCATCTGTCTGAGAAACCCAATCTCCTCATAGTGCCCTCCAAGAAAGACCACTCCACCCTGTCGTAGGCCTTCTCAAAGTCCAAGAGAAGGATGGCCAATGGTTGTGACTCCTCCCTGGACCAATCCACTACCTCCCAGAACGTGAAGATGTTGTCCAGGATGCTACGCTCCTGAACAAACCCAGTCTGTGTCATGGATGATGTCAATAAGATGAGGCCACAACCGCAAACTCAAGACCTTGAAGAGGATCTTGTATGCAGTATCAAGCAGAGTGATCGGCCTCCACTGTCGGATGTCTAACCTATCTCCCCCTTTCGGGATCAAACAGATCCACCCCCTGCACAAGGACTGAGGGAGAAGGCCTGTGTCGAAAATCTCCTGGCAAGCTAAACAGAAAGGGGTGGAGATAATCTCCCAGAAGTTCCAGAAGAAGGCCAGAGTCAAGCCATCCTCCCCCGGGCACTTATAGGTCGAGAGAGCCTTGAGGGCTTCCCAAAGCTCCTCATCTGTGAAAGGCTCCTCAAGTCTGCTGCATAAGTCCCGCGAGACTGCTGTCGGAACATGATCCCAAACTAGCTCTCGGGCCACAAGACCAACTGGGGTCATCCTCTCTGTCTGAAGGAGCTGGCTATAAAATTCGGTGGTCATGTCAAGAATCTCCTACGGTCAGTGTGCATGATGCCCTGTGAGTCCCGAAGTCGATGTAGCTGTGTGCCGGTCGATCGGGGCCCAGTGGTCTGAAAGAACTGCTTCGTCATCCTGTCCCCCTGCTGTACCCATCGGGCCTGGGAGGAATGGTAGGAGAACTCAACCTGCCGCAGCTCTGTGTCTTGAAGCTCGAGACGAGCGCTCTCCAATCTGTCACTAAGCCACTGAGAAACTGAGTCCTACTCCCTGAGCCTCTCAATGGAGGCGAGGTCTCTCCTCAAAGCCCGCTCGCGCTCCTAAAGGGTCCTCCTCCACCTAAGGGTGTGAGCCTACAGCTCCACACTACTCCTCTGAATCGCATCGACCACCCGCGCAGCCCAGCCCTCACTCGGTGCCATCTCTGAGTGCTCCCAGATCTCTACCATAACCTGCTGAATCTCCTCGTCCTACAAGAGGTCCTCTTGAATGCGGACCCCCTTCTGGGGGAGACCTTGGGGGGGCTGCTGATCCAAGTGAAGTACATTGGAGAGTGGTCAGACATCGTGGTACCTGCCAGAATCTTGACAGAACCGCCTCTGTGTAATGCCCACTCCCCAACATAGAAGCGGTCTAATCTCTCGAGCAATCCATCGTGTCTCCTCTGTCCAAAGGAGAAGAGAAGGCTGCACAGGCTAGAAGTTCGGAGCTGCTGGCCGGGAAGACGAGCCTCGTCCATCAGGATCCCTCTCTAAGCAAACCTGTTGTTGCCATGAGGAAGCAAAAGGGGGCGTCGTCGTTCCCTTGAGGTTGATAAGAGGTATAGTGTTCTTCTCCATGACAAGATGACCAAGTTCCCACATGAAAATGCTCTTGTAGGTTAGAAAGCATACTCAACTAGCCAAGCCTTAGGGACATGACATGTTGCCGCACTCTGTGCAATTGACCTAACTAGTATGTCTTTGTGGAACCAACATTTCAAAAGGATATTACTTCAAGTCAAAGGAGTCTGTTCTTTCATTTCACAGTTTTGAATCAAGGGAAGCCCTTTTATCCATTTCCCCAAGTAAAGTTCTCTTTCCTAAAATTGACTTCTTTGGAGATTCTACAAGGGTTTACAGAGACCAAGATAATCAATAAAGGACATGGAGAATCTAGAAAAACACAAGTACTACCTAGTATTCAAAGTACTACAATATTACTATCAGTCATATTCACAATACTATAGTCATAGTTTCATTCACAATATTGTAATACTAGCATTAGTTATTACACTTCATAGTATTGCCATATGTCTGAATTGAGATCTGATACTATTCACAAATACTATGTAGTATGCAAACATTTTAAAAAGTATTCAAAGTACTTATACTGTACTACCTATATTGTACATCTAATTTTCAAGATATTGAAAGTATGTAGGATATTCACTATATGATATTCACAAGTATACTCCAAGTATGCATACAAATATAGTGCATATCGTATTGAAGCTACTTGAAAGTATGTATAATATTCACATGTATACTCGATGTATGCATACAACATAGTGCATGCCACTTAAAGTATGTATTCAAGCTACTTAAAGTATGTATGATAGTCACCACTATGACTTATTAGTATGACTGTAATTGAGGTAGTATTGGTTTACACTACTCACAATACTACATTACTAGCATGACGTAGAGTTCACAATATTGCCATATGTGAATAGAAACAAAGTTATTTCATAAATATAGTATTCAAGGTACTAAAAGTATGTATGCATACAAATAGATTTTATCTAATATTCTAGATACACAAAGTATGTATGATATTCACAAGTATAATCCATGAGTGCATACAAATATAATGCATATTGTACTCAAGATACCGAAAGTATGTATGATATTTTCAAGTATCCAAAATATATGCATACAACATAGTCCAAGCTACTTAAAGTATGTAGTCAATCTATTTAAAGTAGGTATGATATTCACAATATGGATTCTTAGTATGAATGTACCTTAAGTACTAATAACATGCAGGGTATTACCCTAAACTGAGAGTTTCAAGCTACAGAAAGTAGTATGAATTCAAGCTACTGATTCTACCCATTCCCTTAAAGGATGTATCGTAGGCTACTTAAAGTAAGCATAAATGTAATTGAAGTACATGTATTTATCCTGAGCTACTTAAAGTAAGTACAAATGTAATTAAAGTACTAATAGTAGTTAGAGTATTAATCATCCACAAGTTATTCCAATAGGTGGGAGTTACACTAAACTTTATGTTTCTCTTGTTTCAACTTAGGTGCATTCAAAAGGAAGGGATCTACCACCAAAGTGCAACTCTGAGCTACTGGTACTACTAAACTCGTTTGCTACCTTTGATGAAATGGGTATCACCTATGATCCCAAACATACACTACTAGTGAATGACACTTGGGAGAAAGGGTTGTGTAACCCTCCACATACACGTATATTACCACAATCCTACAATGGAGCCCAAACAGACGACGAGCTAGTACTCATCATAAGGCCATATGTCATGAAATTGGCATAGTTTCCTAGTGCAGTACTAGAGTTTGTGGAGGGTCAACCATATGAAGTTTTCAGATTTGTGGTTTTTGCAAAGGTACATGGCACGCATCCCATGGCATTTCTTCAAAAGACGGAAGGAGGGGGAGCGGGGGCGGGGGAGCGGCAAGGGGGAGGCGGAGTAGGGAAGGCAGCGGGCAGGGGGGCGGAGGTGGAGCGGGGGAGAAAGTAGGGCGAGGGGCGGAGGTGGAGCGGGGGAGATGGCAACAAGGGGAAGAAGGCAGGGCTGGGGGCGAAGGTTGAGCAGGGAAGGCAAGGCGGAGTGGAGAGGGGGGAGGGGCGAGGTGAAGCGAGGGCGAGGGAAAGGCAAGGAGGCAAGGCGGGGGAGCAAACAGGCCGCCACGGGCAAAGGAGGGGAGCTCACCAAGCAACTGCTCCATCAAAAAAAAAGAGGCACCGTCCTCTTGAGAGAACTCCTGGAGAGCTTTATTTGATAATATGGGGACGAACCTGAATTTTTCTTCTTCTTTTCATCCCCAAACAGATGGTCAAAGTGAAGTAGCAAATTCTACAGCATTGGATATGATGAAATGCTACGTGGGTGACCAAGGTTCAAAGATCTGATTTTTTAGTGCTGATTTTATATATGGATGATATGCTCATCACGGGCCCAGATACTCAGCAAATTGCAGCTTTCAAGGCTGATTTGCAGCAGATTTTTGACATGTGAGACATGGGACAGCTCCATTATTATTTGGGCATTCAGTTTGCTCATGTTTATCATGATGTCTCAGTCCAAGTATATTGGACAGCTCCTTGATCCTTTTCAGTTTGAGGATTGCAAGCCAATCTCTACTCCAATGGACCCTGGCTTCAAATTCTCAGCTCATGATGGGAGCCCACCATGTGATATCACTCTTTATCAGCAGGCTGTTGGATGCCTTATTTATTTATGTCACACCAGACATGACTTACAGTATGCAGTATCTCAGCTCAGCAGATTCATGCACATGCCCAGTTCACAGCATTGGCAGGCAGTGAAGAGAGTCTTCCGATATCTCAGAGGCACTCAGGATTTAGCCCTCTTCTATGGTGATCAGGGTTCACTTACCATGCATGCTTACACGGATAGTGACTGGGCATGATATTCCCACACCATAGTGTCACATACTGGCAATTGTTTTTTGCTTGGCAATTCATGTATCTCTTGGCTCAGCAAGAAGCAACCAACAGTTGCCACATCTAGTTGTGAGGCTGAGTACAGGGCAGCTTTCACCGCTACAGTAGAGTGTGTTTGGCTTCGACAGTTACTTACAGATCTTGGTATTCGCCAGACATCCTCCACTATTGTCTACACTGACAGCCAGAGTGCTTTGGCCATTGCGCGTAACCCAGTGTTTCATGCGCGTACCAAGCATATTGAAGTTCATTATCATTATGTTCAGGAGCGGTTGTCAGCAGGAGACATTTCCCACAGAGGACAACATAGTAGATATGTTTACAAAGGCACTTCCTCGTCCCAAGTTCGAAGTCTTTCGACAAGCTTTACATTTGGTTCCCTTTGTTACATGATCTCACATCCCTTGTACATTCATAGGTGGCTATATCCTTTTGGATGAACATGTGCCACCATGACCAGAAAATACCAAGTATTCTGAGACGTTTCCACAGTACTTCAGCCCATCCCATGGAGAAGGGTTTGTAGGCCATCTCCTGGTGGTTCTAGTGATGCCCTATAGGCCATGGTATGTGCCTTGTAGGCATAAATATAGGCACTTGTAGTGTTAGTGCCTTTTAGGCCACATTACACTTAGTCCTATGTGGCACCTAGGACACTTAGTCCTAGGTCTAGGTACAAGTACCTTGTACTCCTTTTTTCACTATCCTAGTTTTGACGTGACGAAAGACTCTATCGACTCTTTTGCACCTTGCTCTCTCTCTATCATCTAACGATCCTTCTCTTTCGACTGCCCAAGTCATGGCCGACATCTGGAGCGAGATTATCCACACACTCAGAGGCCAGTGGGACCAGATACAGGGAGATTCCCGGGCTGGCTGGGAGAAGCGGAGACGTTTCCTCCGAGATTGGGATATGCAGGGCCTTTTCTTCAAGCATACTTCTCAGGGCCTTCAGTGGCGCTATTCACCGCCTCTCTGGCTGTTTATTCACACCCGCCTGATCCCACCGTGAGAGAGAGCTTTTTGTTTCCACTTAGGACTGCGTCCGATTTGTGAACGCAGCCCCGTCAGCTGCAAAACTGACCCCATGTATCTTGTTTTTTCGAAGTAATATAATCAGCACTGTTTTTTCGGAAAAAAATCATCTAACGATCCTACAATCTCAGCTCCAGCATCAAAAGAAATGGACAGCAGTGCTTCAAATACTTCTGATGAACCCTGATTTTTATTTAAAACAGCAAGGTGCAAATCTGATTTCTTAGCAAAAATAACATCTCTACTGGTAAGTCCTTCTTGGTCACAAGATTGTAGAGTCTGTAGCCTTCACTCTCAATGTTGTAGCCCACAAATAACATCGAGCTTCTCTCTCAATTCCTAAGGCACGTGTTGCATTTGCTACCATCCAAATGTACGGATGTAACAAGCATCGGGTCTTCTTTCATACCAAGCCTGATACAGTTTCATATCCTTAGGTGCTTTTGGTGGGACACCTATTCAAAACATGATTTAAAGCTTCCATCGAAAACTTATAAGGAAGTCCTTTGGTCTGGATGAAGCGCCTTGCCATTTCCATTAATGACTTGTTCATCCGCTCAGCCAAGAAAGTCCTTTGGTCTGGATGAAGCGCCTTGCCATTCCCATTAATAACTTGTTCTTCCGCTCAGCCACTACATTATGCTGAGGAGTTTGGCGGTGTGCATTGATGTATGATGCCTTTCTGAGCCAAAATGTTTGTTAACCTGAGAGTGACAAAATAGACAAAGGAGAATCCCACTAAGGAGCCCATATCTAGAGGCTAAGGTTTGAGTCTTCATTGCCATGTCAGAGATGCTCTGCACTCTTTGTACATGCGACTCTGATAGCTGCGGGACATGGTCCCAAATCACTTTACTGTAAAATGAAGCATCGGCATCGAGAATCCCACAAATGCATACTTGATGGAGCAAAAGCTGGACTATAACTGGGAGTGGCTCCAAATGTCGTGCAGCGATATTTACTAGAGCATTTTTTACGCTTCATGTCCCATGGGCGAATAGTTCCTATGGGAGAGACCCGACTTACCTCTTTGGTCGACAAAACGGGGCCTCGATCAATGTTATAAATGTCTTCTTCGTAGACAGTCTCCTTGTTCCTCGGGCTTCTCTTTTGCTTTCTATTCTCTGAGGAAAACAAGCATCATCTCATCACAGAAAGCAATCCATGGGCAGCTTCTGTTGTGTAAATAAATTCTGCTGAGAAGCAACCAACTTGACAAAAGCCATGAAAGGGTGTACGTGGGGAAGCGTCCAAGCGAGCCCAAATTTGAGGACGAGAACGAGAGGGAAGCAAGATACGACTAGAAAGTGGAGGAGGTAATGAGGAGGTGTGGGGAGAGAGCAGGAGCATTGGAGCTCCAAGCCCCGCCATTGATGTGCTCAGTGGAGTGAGTCTCAGAAGATTCTACTTTTTCCAAGTTTCAGTACTACAAGATGGTGGTTGTCTCTTTGTTCATCATATAGACTGTATTGAGGGATTCGATGACTATGTGGGTTTTGTTAGACCATGTGTTAGTATGTTCTGCGGGTCACAAGCTACGCTTGACATTGTTAATCCTTGCGATCTTGTACAACTCGTACATTGGTTGGTCGTATCGGGAATTGCTTTCTTGTAATGACATTTAGAGAGTTATTGCTACCTTGTAATTCTTTTGTGATATGCTTTATTGGTGTCCATGTTGGCGAGATCACATTGTCGTATAGGTGATGGTTTGCGTATCGTGTTCTTGAGCCAACATTTTTGTTTTGGAAGTTGATCCATGTTATTGCCTATTCATTGCTAGTGCAGAGATGATGGAATGTGCCATTAGCACCATTGACAAGGCCGTCAGGAATGTCTATGTTTCCTCCGTAGATCTCAACTATTATCCCTTGCTTCAATTGTTAAGATTGTATGCAACCTCTATGCAACTAGTTGTTGCCTGAGGGTTTTTAGGGGCTTTAACTTGTTTGCTACATGTCTTGCTTTTTTTGTTAATTGCATGGAGAATGTGAGTGACACCGGGCAACTTCTCGAAGACGTAGTGGTTGTGCTTTTCTTTCTATGCGTTTGTGTAAAAAAAGTGAGCAATGTCGATGTCAGCTAGTGGGCAATGAAGGAAAGTGTCATTCAAGTATTGCAAGTCATCATCGTTGTGCTCTGCAATTCTAATTTTGTTCGATGTTTCTATGAAATTTTTTGTCTCTTTGTCGCATTGTCAATCTTAGTTTCCTAGTACGATGGTTGAAATAGGCTCGTGGAAGCCTTGGGCTTCTTGAATGTCCTAGGTTTCTCCTAGGATATTGTCTTGATCTCGTTGAATAGCCTTGGGCTTCTCCTAGGTTATTGTCATCAGAGTCGAAGTCATTAGTATTCAAGAAGCATTTCCACACCGATAGTGCATGTAGTTTTTGGGCACCAACTTCTTTAACTATCGTTGACACCAAGATTAATTTTAAGCTTTCAATGTTATAATTGTATTCAAGCAAATGAGCCAACACCACGAAGATGTTTCTATTAGAAGGCAATGGCTTGAAGAAGCTCAAGTCAAAGTCCAATGTATCTATAGTTTCCGTAACGAGATGTTCTATATTGGTAATATCGTTTCTAATGAATTGGACCACTAGAAGGATGTAACATTTAGTACAATGCGGAATGTTGTAAATTGTAGGAGTCAATGAGCTCGAAGTAGTTTGAAGTAGTGGACCATTAATTTGAATAGCTGCGAGAATTGCATTAAATCAAATCGAAGTGGGAGATTTTGTACTAGAGTTGAAATATAAAGAGGATTTTATTATGGAAGCAATAGAGCTTATAATCTATTAGTGGTAGCATATCTACAAAGTGAAGACGTTTATACACAACAATTCAAAAACAATCTTGGAGCCTTAGATAAGAATTTCTCGGCAAGATTCAAAGATGGAAGGAAAGACTATATTGCAAAAAAGTACATGTTGATTATTTATGAATGTCACTATGGAATATAGAAAGTTGATTATAAACTAGCAAATACATAGGAAGGAATTGGTAAAAAACTATTTGTATCTTTGCAAAAAGGATGTATTTCCAAAAGGAGAAAAATTGTCATTTATGTCAACCTTCGCTCGAGCTTGTTAAAGCAGGGTATTGACAACCTTTACAAAGGTGGATCCAATCCCCATGTCTTGAAGGGAAGAGAGAATGAAGCCCCACTCCATCCTGTCATATGCTTTGTCAAAATTGATCTTAAGGAAGCAGATATCTTGGTGGGTTTCATCTAGGTGTTCCAAGCCCACCCAAAGAGTGACTATTGCCTATAGAATGTGCTTGCCCTTGATGAATCCCTTTTGATATTCCCTAATCCAGGTTTGCATCTTGCTTTTTAGCCTTAAAGCTAGGGCCTTTGCAAAAAAATTGTAGCTAGTCTTTAACATTGTGCGCCAATTCTTTAGCTCCATCTTAGGGCCTCCTTTCAAGATTAACTTAATCATTCCAGTGCTTATCCTTCGGTCCAAGAAGCCTTTATTGATAGATTCTTCCCAGAGTTTTAATAGATAGGGGCCTTCCATGTCCTAGAAGACTTGATAAAATTCAATCGGCAGCCCATCTTCTTCGAGGGTTTTTCCTTTTGCCATTTGATCCACTACTCCCTTAAGCTCTTCTAGCATCAATTCTCTGTCTAGATAGTGGGAATCAAAGCTTGCTACCATTTTCTTTCTAGTCCTATAGTAGAGTACTCTATACCTCACCTTTTCTATTGTTATCACTTTAGGTTCCCCAAGGAGGCTTTGAAAGTTGGAGGCTACAATTTTCAAAATCTGTCCCAAGTCCTCTATCACTTTGTCACCCTGTACAATGCAATCCAGCATCTCTTGAGCATGTTTTTTCCTAAGAATTCGAAACATGTCCTTATTTTCTCTATCTACCTTACCATCCCACCACTCCCTTGTGTGGATCTTTGCCTACACTGCTTCTATAGTAGCTTCAACATGAAGTGCTTCTCTACATTGCTTTAGCCTTTTTTGTTTATCCTTGGAGGAGTCTCCCTCTAGGAGTTTGATGTGGTCTTCTAGGTCTTGTCTTGTCTTGTGTTCTAGCTCTAGTCCACACTCTTTTTGATTGCTTAGAGGAAGATCATAGTCCTTTCTGTTGCTCTAATCCACTTGTCCACCATAATGCTTGTTGAGCCTCTGAAAGCATTGTGCCATATCCCAATTACTTTGTTCTGGACATAGGGAAGCTGGAAGAAGAATGGGTTGGTTTTGAACCAGGATTTTTGGCTTTTTCTCCTTCTCCTTCGTCTAGATTGATCATAATCAGCTTGCAGTCTGAGAAGGGTAAAGAGGATTGTGGGTTGCTCTTGTAGGATAAGGCTTCGTCAAGAATTGATCTTGAAATGTAAGCTCTATCTATTCTTGCTTTCTTGTGACAAGGACCTATTTGGTTGTTAGTCCAGGTAAAGGAATTGTCTTCTGACGCATCTACCAATTTAGCGGCTTCTTTTAGTGCAATCCAAGAGGCCAGTTCCTTGCCTCTGATGATATTCCCAAGACCTTGCCACCTATCTCTCCTGGATTCGACCATATTGAAAATCTCCCAGAAGGATCAAATTTATTTGCAAAAGGTTATTCTCTCACAAAATCGCTCTATTGTGAGCTGATTTGGGTGCATAAACTGAGAAACTGAAAGGACAATTTGTCATGATTAAATTCAATCCCAATTCCATTGGACCCAAAAGTAGATTGAATTCAATTCCAATTCCATTGGATCCAAAAGTAGATTGAACTCTATTGATGAATTTGCTTAGATGGACCGCTACCCTTAAGGTTGTGCCTCCTCATGATCTAAAGTGAACCAAACACAGCTTTCATCTACTTACTTTAAGTGCCACCTCAACTTATCTCCTCCTACTTTAACCTCCTACAATGCAAGAAAATCTAGACGAACACAACTCTTTCTGATCCATCTCTTAAAAACTAGGGGTTTGAGATCATTTGCCAGTCCCTAAATATTGACACTGAGAAAAGAAAACTTTTTTTTGCATGGATGACTGCACTATTGAGTGGTATTTTGTTCCTCTTCTTCTTAAAACTGATCGAATTATAATGAGGGGAACTAGCAAACCCCCTTGACATCCTTCTTTTCTCCCTTTCTAGAATGCTGGCTTCTTTTGGATTACTAACGGGGTTGGACTCTCTCTCTAGGTCTTTCTTTTAGCTTGGATTATTTTCTTTCTTTTAACAAAAGTGAAGAGTTTCTCTTCCTTTTCTACTATTGCATGTTCATCTTGGGCTAGCTAAAGCTCAAAATCCTATGTGTTAGCTCTATGGGTTCTTATTCCTCCTTTGAAGTGTCATCTATTTTGTCATCATTGACAATTACCACTTCATCTTTCTTCTGGGGGGGTAGAAGAGCTTTCCCCTATTCTGCCATAGGCAGATTGGGTTGTTTCTCTCTTTGAGGCTCAACTTTTTCCTCTTTTGATTTGGTCTCCTGGGGAGGGCCCTCATTTCTCTCTTTTTCCTTTCTCCAACTAACTCTGGTGGGACAATCTTTGATGAAGTGACCTCCTAGACTGCACAAGAAGCAAGAATTTAGATTGTTCTTATAGGAAACTTTATTAAAAAGCTCGCTTCCATCCCCATCAAGAACCCAAATAGTTTGGTGGACCAATGGCTAGATCCATTAGGATGCAAGCGTGGGGGTTTCCCCTTGGGATAATGAATCTTTCTATTTCAGGGCCAAGAAATTGGCCAAGCGATGCACACAATGCGTCAATCAACGAAAACAAAGAGAATGGCAAATCTGGGAATTCCACCCAAATTGATGCTTTAGACGGGGGAGGCGAGTCAAGACTAAAGGATGGTTTCTAGAGTTGAACAGATAACGGTTGGTTTTTGATGGTCCATGTGCCATTCTGCATGACCTTTGAAGCCATTTCTGGCTTTTCAAAGAGGAAAACCATATACCCATTGCAGAGAAAGCGTATACCTTGTGACTTTGAATTCTGTCAACAACTTCCTGAGTGTGTCAGCTTCACTAGTACTTTTCTATAGTTCACTAATGTCACATTCCTCCAAGTGTAGTGTAAATCCAAGAAGAGGAGAGGCAAGATTCGGCCTATTTGGTTGTCTTTCTTCAGTCACTTGCATGACAACATCGATGTGACTACCAGTGTCCACAATGCATATTGTGATTGAGCACGGGTCATTGAGTACCTTGAGCTTCGTGGCTAGTTTCACCACCAGTGGCGACGGCTAAGCTAGATAAAACCCTATTGCCACCACCATCGCTGGTGGAAGCCATCAGACTATTGGAACACTATCTCAAATGAGTAGAGCAATTCTTCAAATGCATCGATCAAATTATGCAATTTAACAAAACATATTATCAATTAATATAGTTACTTACCTACATATATTTGACCCTTATAGGTTTCATAGGCTCATGGTGACATTTAATACTTTTTGTCTTCTCTATCACAAAGGCTAGGGTTATGGGAGATTTGATCCAAAGTTCACCATAATCATAAATGGCAGAATACAAAGTGATCGCCTCCTCTACACAAAGTGATCGCCTAGTCTACATCAAACTGGTAATAGTTGGTAGACATCATTGTCAACACTGTCACAAAAAGTGGTGTGGCACCTCTGCTCTCATATCTATTGAATATAAAAAATCTAGCAAGTGTCACATGCACGTAATTGGCTCTTGGTCTATTGGTCGTGTTGCTAGTTTCACCAATTAGCTACCTCACGTCACTCATTCCCTACTCCTTGAAGTAGCCGATTTTACTGATTCCTCTTGATAGTCACCTAGCGCCACCCATTCCCTACTCCTTGAGAATCATATGTTGGCATGTCCATATTTTTTGGACCTTCCATGGAGGGGCTATTGTATCAATTGAATGACACGTACCTAAACTCACTCCACTCACTTTTTTCTCACAAAAGCTATGTATGTTTGGAACTTCCATGGAGCCAAATTCCATCTCAGGGCCCTATACACTTTTTTGGCATGCCAAAGATAAAATCCTAAGTGTTAGTTTGGGGGTTATCTATCTATGGGGATTATGTGCAAGGGGGTTTAAAGGGCATTTCTGTCTTGGTATCATGTGGGGATAGTATGGGGATATGATGGTTAGTATATGTGGAGGGTAGTGGTTTAGAGGTATTATGGTTAGGATACGTGAGGGGGAGGTGGTAGGATTAGGTTTAGAAATTATTATAGGGTAGTATGGCTTTAGGGTTCTCATTGCAAAGAGAGGAGGCTTTAGAGCTCTCTTGGTATGGCAGCTCAATAGCTCTAGGTGCTGCTTGGCCACCGTTGCTCTCCCTCTTTGCTTCTGGCTTCTATAGTGCTCTCCCTCCTGCTCTCCATCTTCGTCGGTCATTGCTATAGCATCTTTTTGCATTGTTGTGGTGTTCTGTTTGCGTTCCACTCTTTTGGTGGTGGCGCTTCTTGATCGCAGTCAGCAGGCATGGTTCTGTAGAGATCTGTAGCACTGTGCATGGTTGTGTGAGGGTCTTCTTACATCGTGGTAGCCAGTATTATGTGGCAAATCAATAGGGGCACTTCATTCATTTTTGCTCTTTGTGTGTGCTTCGTGGGTGATGAGTATTCCATTTGCAAATCCACAGATGGGCACTCTTCTTTGGCGAGTATTCTGGTTGCAAATTGATAGAGCAGCTCGTGATAGATTTGTTCATATGTGCTTGTTGCCTCTATGGCACCAAGGCGTGTGTGGAGTAGTGGCAAAGCTCTGCTTGTAATATCTTCAGCTTAGAATACAACTTGAGAAATCTAGTGGGGCAAGGATAGACAAAATCCTCTCTAGAAAAGATCTAGTCATACTTGGTAAAATCAAGATCGAGAGAGAAATACTAGAACTAGAGAGATAAAGACTAAAAGCCTTCACTCTTTTAGGTATCTTCACAAGTGAAGCAACCCAAAGGTACCTTCACAAGTAACTTCACAAGTGAAGGGACCCAAAGGTACCTTCACAAGGGAAGATAGCCAAAGGTACCTTCACAAAGTACCTTCACTAAAGGGACCCTCATGTATAAATATCTCTCTATAGAATGATGCTCCCCAGCTTTGTGTTCACCACAACTTTGGTGTTCTTGCGCAAATCGTCTCCAAGTGTCCATGCTTTCTCACACTATTGTGTTTGAGCATGCTCTCACTCTTGCACTCCTCCCTCCTCCTCCCTCCTCCTCCTCCTTCCTCCCTTCTCCTCCTCCTCCCTTTCCTCCCTTACTCTTGAACTATGGACCTCCTTCTAAACCCTCAACCCCGTGAATCAGTGAAGGAGACTAGCTCTCCACTCCTCAACCCTGCAACCCTCTCTCAACCTTGGACTCCTTCTAAACCCTATAACCCTTAGTTAGCTTCGTCAACCCTACCCTTCTTCTAAAACCTGCAAACCCTTTTCTAAACCCTTGAACTCCCATGGAGGTGAAAACCTCTAGATTAAGCAAATTTTACTACTTTGTCATGTCGTTGAGAAGATGATAGTTTTGATTGTTGGAAGTTATGTTCATAATTATGATCATATCTTGGTTCATATGTCCTTCCTCCCATTATGGAGTACCAGGGAAGAGATATAAAGATGTATTACATTCTTTTCTAATATAATATAATCACACACCCTCATTTTTGAAAAAACAAAATGCTCTATTCATTTTTCAAACAAAAAAATTATATATTACTTTATCAAAAGTAAGAAGATAACATTGTGTTAACACTTTCAAATTGCTAAATGCTTTTATTACTAATGTTGGCTCTTTCAATAAGTCATCTCTTCATTTTTGCAAAGCAAGTTGAATGTCACAGTAGAAGTTCCTACTCTATTTGCTTAAGTTAATCATGGTTGCAATTATTGTAAAATGCATCCCCATTGTTTTACTTATTTTCCTTTGTAGTACAAAAAGTATAGTGCAGGTCATATGGACAACATTTTTGTGAAGATATCATGGATTCCAAGAGGGCCACATTTGACTGTGGAGTCATGCATATGGATAACTTCATACAAGATAGCTGAGAGCATGATAAAGTGATACTTTTGTCCTTCTTGAACAGTGTGAACCAGTAATATAATTAATGGCATTTTCATCTTGAACATAGGTGGTCTTTCATTTGGATTGTTATGATCCAAGATGGTGGTATGTGGTCCAAGTTTCTTTTTGAAGTAAACTGAGTTTCAAAGATAGGGATGTGGATTTAAAGATGCCAATGGATTGAGTTGATGCCGATGGATCAAGGGATTTTATTTTCCATAGAAAGGGCTTCTTATCCTTGTCCCTTTCACTTCTATACTCGCATTACGTCAATAATTTGTATATTAAGTCCATCATGAATATATCAGTATTTTGATCCCAAACTTATGTAGATGTTCTTAATTTTTTGTCTTCAAAATGATAAAACTCAAGCATGTCAAAATGATTTTGGGTTCTCTTACAAAGTAAATTCTATAATTTTATCAGGAATGCCAACATCGATATATGTGGTCAGTACAAGCATTGGTATACCTATTAGGTGACAACTAATGCCAATATCGATGTCTATATTGACCTACATACCAACAACTACACTAACAAATTTCATGCCTGCAAGTTTTACAAATGATCTGTCGGTTACAATGAAAAAATATTCTAAGGCACGTAAAGCATTGGGAGATAAGTGTTAAAAATGGAACCCTATACCCTATGTAATAGTGATAGAGCACAGTTTTATGCTAATCAAAAGTAAACACCTAATATTTTCTCAAAAGGTCAGTAGGTTTATTTGAGAATCCCAAAATATTATCACAAAGTGTGCATTGTGGTAAGTTCTTCATCCTTGAAAAGATCTATGACATGGCTTACAAGTTGCAATTACCTAAAAGAATTTGGGTGCATCCAGTCTTTCATGTCAATAGACTGAAAGAAGCATTCGGGGTGCTAGAGATAACTTGGTCTCTGATGATGCACTCATAAGGTTGAAAGATTACCCACTTGCATACCCCATGAATTAAAATCTCTTCTTGATTTTAGGGGCTGACAGCCTAGGAAAAAGATTGTTGCAAAATTGAAGGTTAGGTGGAAAGATCACTCTGATGAAGATAACACTTGGGAAAAAGTTGATTCTATTTATTTTGGGCAGAAAAGTATTGTTAACAACCACAAAGTACAGTCGTCGTGAATGCAGGGTAATTAGTGATTAGAGCTGATTAGGCTTCATGATCTACTTCAACGGACAAGCTTAGGGAGTTTGATCCCCAAATACCCCAAGGCAAATGATTGTAGGCAATGTGCACATGGAAGGAGTACAGCACAAACTCAAGGAGTTTGATCCCTAAATATCCCAAGGCCAAAGCTTCCAAGCAACGTGCATAGATTGTAGGTTCTAGTTAACACCCCAAGGCCAACGATTGTAGGCAACATGCACATTCTTATCCGCTTCAACAAAAACAGGCATGGAAATAGTATTAGAAGGCTCAGGGAGTTTGAGCCCCAAATGGCCTAAGCCTTAGAGGCGCGAGGCTAACATAAGCGCTATTTGGGAACCGGTGAGGAACACCTCCTAATGTGAGGTTTGTCCCAAGCACTCTAATATGGTTAACACAAGGGCTATTTCCACAAGTATGGAGAGATGAAAAGAATAGCAATACACCTTGGCACCTTATGGGCCCAAGAGCCTTTTTCTTGTAAAGAGAGGGAGAGTGCTAAAAGGAAAAGGGTTGGCCCTCCCTTCAAAAGGTGACATGTATAAAAGGCCAAAGTGTTGACTTTGGTCTTCAATGTTGTTTGCACAAGTTTGAATACAAGCTTCATCTTCTCTTCCAAGAGAGTGTTTTGGGAGTTCCCTTGTTTCCATTGTGGTGCCCTTGTGTTTGCCACTCCATCCCCCTCCACTCTCCTCTTCCCTTCTCCTTCTCCTTCCCTTCTCCCCTCTCTTCTCCCCTCTCCCCCTTCCCACTTTCTCTCGTGGAAACACATTGCAACAATCTGGAGGCCACTTGAGTGACACTTGCAATCATGCGAATTGTGCCTTGCATTGCTCTCACAAGGAGCAGCTTAGAGTGGAGGCTCCATTGTCATCCCTTCAACATCCCCATGACATGTGAGTCTCTGTCGAGTCCCACACATTTTTGGCACCGCTGTCGGGGATAAAAGGTTTGTTAGTGGAGCTTTGTTAGTGGAGTTGTAGGAGAGGAAAGGGTGAAGGAGTGAGAGTTTGGATAGAAAAGTTAGGAAAGCTGTCATTTTTTGTTGGAAAGTCATTTGGGAGCATTTGAAGCTTGTTTTTATGCTTTTTAGTGTTTTAAGTTGATAGGAACTTAGTTTGTGAGATTGCTAAGGAGTGTGTTATGTCGAAACACATAAAAAAACAACAAAAATGATGATTCTTGCTGAATTTCGAAGTTGTTTTGTGTGTTAGAAGTCACTGCTCAATAAATCTTGCATTTTGGCTTGCAAAAATTGTTTTACCCTCAAGTTTTTTTCATTGTGTAGGTAAACTAGGTAGTGTAGCACCCCCCTAGCATGACAAAACTAGAATAGAAACTCAAAATCCCCCAAAAATCTAGTTGGCAACATAATGTTCCACTATCCCCACGAGTCGGTGCCAAAGAGCTATTTCATCGATCGGTGCATTAGCAATATCCCGTCGGTCAAAACACGTTGACCTGACATGATATCTATATCTCACCGACCTAACCTTTGACCATGGCCTAAACTGCCTCCTTGATTAAATGCATGTCAAAGTTAACTACCCCGTCGACCTGACAGCCATTGACATGTTGCCTTAGAGCTATTTCGCCAATCGTTGCCATCTTGCTACTTTGTCGCCGGTGTAGTGAGCCCACCCCCATGCCTGTGGTTATATTTGTATCCCATGGATCATTGCGTTACACCTATCACATTGCCCGTTGCTATGTTTATTTTGTCGATTGTCGCAATATGCTTACTCTCTCGCCCGTTGCTATTTTCAATCTCCACGCCTGTCACCATAACTATACCGCTGATCGGTGCATTGATCAATATCCCACTGACTCCTTATCCTGCTGTCTATTGTCTTAACCTTATCCCTATGCCTGTAGGGATACCATTTGCATCTTTTCCCGCCAAACACATGGCAAGATATATTCTGTCGATTGTTGCGATATGCCTACTCCATCGCCCATCGCTATAATTATCCCGTCGCTCATCAGTATACAAGTATCCCGTCGTCTGATGCAATACCCTATCCCTATGATAGTCACCATAGAGCTATCCCTGTGACCGTTGGGATACCTTTGGGGTAGCCTAGGAATTTAAAAAAATTCTAGAACCTCACTTCAGCCTGAGTCTGCCTAGTTAGAGGTCTCCCACATGTGCTTGAGGTCTGGGAGAATTCTGCCCAAGGATCCCATGCCAGAAGATAATGCTTCGAGCTATGCTCAGCCTACCCTGTGCCCTAGCTAGGAATCCAAAAACTTGATTCCTAACCCCCACTCATTAATAGGCCCCCTCTTGTAGGAGAGCTATTAAGACATTCTCCTCATTGGGGGTGAGATCATCGACAACGAATACGGGTTGGGGGTCTTGCCCTTTTGGGGCTAGGTTTACCTCCTTGACCACCGTCATACCCTTGGGAGCATCCATCTTCCCAAGACCTTTTGGACTGTTGGTATAAGATCTTATGATCCTCAATCATGTAGGCTTTGTAATGGGCTGGTACCTATCGTAGGTCCTCTTTTTCTCTAGTTTCCTTCTTTATTTCTATCGGAGCCGTGGTCCTTTTGGCCTTAGCCCCACTTTTGGATACAAGGGGTTTGGAACCTGAAGGGGACTCTTCCATTGTGCTTATAGAACCAACGAGGGAAGTTATCTTACTCATCCTAGTTCTTCAATTGGAGGAGAGTTGTAGGCAATTTTCTAATACATGATAAGAGAGAGTTGGAGGCAACCTTGTAGGCAAGTGTGTAATATATGTGCATGGCCTAGAAGTACATCGACATGAAAGCGGTGCTTGTCAAAGTAGTGCAGCACACAATCCCCATGCTAGACGATGGCAAGCCAGTACGTCAACGCCCCTACCCTATGAATCCCAAATACACACTCATAGTGAGTGAAGAAATCCAAAAACTCATAGACATGGGATTCATCTATGAGATGAGCATATGGATCGGGTATCGCCCATCGTAATAGTCCTAAATAAAAATGGAAAAATTAGAGTATGCATGGATTTGAAAAAGGTTAATGCTGCCACTAGGCATGACCACTACCCCTTGCCATTCACGGAACATGTTCTCGAAAGGGTAGCCAGAAAGGAAGCTTATAGCTTCCTAAACGAATTCTCGGATTACAACCAAGTGTCGATCACCCTACAAGATCAACATAAAATTGCCTTCGCAACAACAACTGAGTAGGGTGTGTATGTAGCCAGGGTGATGATATTTGGATTAACCAATGCCCCTGCTACCTTCCAATGGATGATGATCACGGTATTCAAAGATTATCAGAGAGACTTTGTGGAAGTCTTCTTGGACGACATCTGCGTGAACTTGACGTGTGATGACCACCTGCTGAAGTACCTCAGGCTCCTCGAGAAGTGCCGCCTATACTGCATATCCCTAAATCCTCTTAAGTGCCAGTTTTGGGTCAAACATGGTGTCATTCTTGGCCACATAGTGTCCCGGAATGGAATCTCTACAGACAACAATAAAATCAAACTCATCTTGGAATTACCACCCCCCACCAACACGAAGGGAGTCCAATGATTTACTGGCCACACGGCTATTACAAGAGATTCATCTTGTTCTATGTGAATGTAGCCCACCCATTATACAAATTGGTAGTATCCTTTGAGTGAACTGAGGAATGCTTGAAATCCTTCGAAACCCTCAAACTAGCTCTAGCCACTGCACCAGTGTTGAGGTCACCTGACTGGAATACACCTGACTGGAATTTAATATTCCACGTTCATATCGATGCCTCCAACTTTTCCATCAATTGTGTGTTAGCCCAACCTGAGGAGCATAATCTGGATTACCCGGTATACTTTGTGAGCTGCTAGTTAAATGAGGCCGAGATTAACTACACCACAATCGAGAGGGAAGGTCTGGCCGTGGTCTATGTAGTCAAGAAGTTTAGGCACTACTTGTTAGCTAACAAGTTTGTCTTCTTCGTGGACCACCAAGCGTTGCTATACTTGGTCAACAAGTCCTACATGACTGGATGCATCACCAGGTGGATGCTAATCCTTTTTGAGTTCGACTTCACAGTCGTTGTATGTAAAGGGAAAACCCATGTCTTGGTCAACCACCTGTCGAGAATCCCAAATGATGAAGCCCCAATGAGAGTAGAAGATGATCTCCTGGATGCTGCTCTCTTCTTCCTCGACATCGTCCCCTGGGCCACCAAAATTGGCCACTACTTGGCAAATGGATTACCCCTGGGCCAGGCCCTTAAGAAGGATAGAGCCCACAAACTCATTAAGGATGCCACGCCATATCAATTGATAGCATGCCAACTATACCGTAAGGGCAAGGATGGCATCCTACAAAGATGTGTGTGTGAACACGAATACATTCATGTGCTTGAAGAAGCCCACTCAAGAATCGCAGGAGGTCATTTTGTTGTTGTTGATGTTACAGCACGTAAAGTGCTGCAAGTTGGTCTTTGGCGGCCAACACTCTTCGGAGACACGGCCGAATTCATCAAACGGTGCGACCCCTGCTAGTATATGCAAATCCCACACAAGGTAGACATGATGCCCTTGACCAAATTCCTGACCGATCAACCCTTCGAGAAATGGGGCATCAATTTTATTGGACCCATAAGCCTAGCAGCTAAGGGAACCAGGGCCATATACATCATCCTGGCTACTACTGATTACTTCACCAAGTGGGTAGAAGGGAGAGTCACGGTGAAGGCCGATGCGAGATCCATTGCCAAATTCTTATATGAACAAGTCATCACACGGTTCGAATGTCCATTGGAGTTAGTCAGCAACCAAGGAACTAACTTCCTCAATGAAATGATAGCAATCTTGACTAATGAGTTTATGATCATACATAGGAAGTCAACACCATACTACCCTAGGGAAAATGGCTTGGCCGAGAGTTCTAATAAAACGTGATGTAAGATCATCACCTGTATAGTAGAAGCCAGTTGTACCAACTGGGAGCATAAGCTCATAGCAGTGTTATAGGCCTATAGAACCTCCTACAAAGTGGCCACACACTATACCCCCTTCAGCCTAGCCTTCAGGGTGGAGGGCCACATCCTCCCAATAGCTTTGTCAACACCAAACACTTGGGCGGCCAAGGCAAGAATGTCGCTTGGGTCCCGAAGATGAGGGTATAGGCCGTGAAGGTTCCGAAGGCAGCAACACAAGAACCTGTGTCGTTCTGAGATGTAGCACCACAAGAACCTACCGATGAGCATAATGCAGCAGGCCGGCTCCAAAGTGTTGAGTACACACTATTACCACGAATAGTCCAAATCAACACCAATATCACCAAAGGCAGCTAGGGAGTAGCGACCCCTCCCCTATGAGGTGTTACACAAGAACCTCCCTCTACTTCCAAAGGCAAACCCTTGAAAGTAATTGCGATCATACCACCTTCGATGGTACCGATGTAGTATGAAAGCAAGGGTCTGTGCCAAGGGTGGTCTTATAAGAACCCGCTTCCCCCAAGAAAATGGACCACGCTGCAACAATTAAGCCCAACACCAATGTGCCTCTACCATCCAAGGTAAAACACAAGCCAAACAATTACTCTATGTGGCTTTTAACATGCTATGTAGCAGCACGACATCCGCCCACACCGCATTCCTCATAGTCATCAAATCTAGGTCTACGTGAGTTAATACGGTAGGCATCTCACCTGACATACCTGTAGCCCACAAGTCACTACCAAACACACACACACACACACACACATCCACGGTCAACACTAGGTGATTAGGGTGAGATGTCCATTTTTGCATTTGTTCACCATCTTGCATGCTGGTCTCACAATCAATCCCACATCGCACAAATGCACTCCACTCCCTCCCTCTCCCACTCATCTTCACATTCCCCTCCTCTTTTACTTCTCTACACAGTCAGTATCCCACTGGTCATTGTTGCTATAGAAGTATCTCGCTGACTATCGCCATCCCAGATCCCACTGGGTGGTGCCATCAAGTATCCCACTGGTGGTTTCTATAGAAGTATCCCACCGACCATCACGATCCTAGATCACACCGAGTGTCACCAACGTCGGATAACACTGATCATCACAGTCTCAGATCACACCGACTGTTGCCAATGTCAGATCATACCGACTGTCACCATCTCGTATCATGCCAGTCGTGGTCTTTCTCATACCCTGCCAACCATCGCCATCGATAGATCCTGCTGGCCATGGGGATGCAAAATCTATTTAAATAGGCCTTATCCCGTCAGGTCATCGCCATAGCAGTTTCCCCCAGACTCTTACAAAATTTGTCCAGAATTCTCATAGCCTCCTGCCCTCTTCCACTACCATCCAGAACACCCTGTTTATGTCCTCTCACTCTTCCTTGTCCATCGACTCCCTCATCACTCAACTGCCAGCACTCTTTTTGATGGATCCCAAACACGAATTCTTCAAATTTGAAATGGAGTTGGGACTCCAATCCCGCCCTATCGCACATGCCATTGGCCCCTCAGAGATTTGCAAGGGGAAGAAGAAGTGTCCAATAGACAAGCCACCTGGGAGGGTACAACAATAGCTGGTACGCCCCCCTCAAGATCAAGAAAGTGCACCCTGGCTCCAATAGTAGGCAAATACAAGGTCGTGCACTCCCAATCGCACTCATTGCTTGGAGAAGCATGGCTCCAAGAATTGGACGCCTGTGTTGTGCACTCGCACTTTGCTTACCAGGGTCATGACTGTTGAGATATCGAGCTCCACTCATGATATACCAGGGTGACCATTGTGCATTTATGTCACCGACTTGTTAGTTGCAGATGCGGTTGGTACACCACCCATGAATAATAGTTGGATGACAGCTATCCTTATGTACTCTAGTTCGGGGCTCAATTAGTATGCCACCTTAGTTAGCTGAGTTTGGTTTGAGACCCACATATAGGGTTCTCCTATTTCTTTGTACTTGAGTTCTTTTGGCTTTCACAACTAAGAAGAGGAAAACTGTTTTCAGCCTCCACCTTTGTGTGTATTCTCCCATTATGTATGTGAGAAAGCCACAAGTGAGACTCCTTCCCTCTCTCCCACTATCTTCACATGGTATCAGATCCTGGTTCGTGGTAAGGAGCTCAAGAAAGCAAACCAAGTTCGCGGTGTCCTAGTAAGAGGACCAGTGTTGCTTTCCTTTTTCGAGTTTGGGAGAAAATCTTTGCAGGTAGCACAGCCGAAAGTGCAAGAGTGCATTGTATCAGATTGAGATGCCCTTCGCAGTGTGGCCATTTTGGGGCCCGTTTTGAAGGTGGAAGTTCTTCGCAGGCACTCAAAAAAAGGCCCTGTTTTTGTTGTGCGACCACTGCTCTACAGGTCGGTGAAAAGTAGCCGCAGAAATTGCATCGTATGCCTGTGTGCAGAGATACTGGGAGTTACAGAATCATCCTTATTGCCTATTGATGCAAAATTATCACTAGGAAGTGACTGTGTGGTCAAATACCACTTTTGTTAGTTTTGCAGATTTGCCCGTGTGAGGCAGAAGTTGTGTTTTTTGCAGTGACAGAATATTTTGCAGTGTTCTATAATGGCATCTGATTCTCTTTCACAGATTGTCACTGAAAAGCTTGACAAGAACAACTTCCAAGCATGGAAGTTTAGAATGACGAATTTCCTTATCGAAAAAGGCTATTGGGAGTTCATTATAGGAAATGAAGAAGAACCAGTTCTTCCTAATGTTCC
Source organism: Dipteris shenzhenensis (assembly GCF_047967505.1). Taxonomy (NCBI): domain Eukaryota; kingdom Viridiplantae; phylum Streptophyta; class Polypodiopsida; order Gleicheniales; family Dipteridaceae; genus Dipteris; species Dipteris shenzhenensis. The sequence goes on from NC_141612.1 coordinate 25,735,571, forward strand.
CAATCAACAGGAAATGCAGGCATTTAAAGGATGGCATGAGAGAGCCAGAAAAGTTATGTACTGGCTGTCTATTAGTATTTCGGATTCTATGATTGTGCATATTTAGGATACAAGTAGGCCAAAGGAGGCATGGGATACTTTGGCAAAACTATATAGCACAAATACGCAAGCCAGGAAAATGTAGCTCAAGCAGGAGTTGCAAAATGTGTAGAGAGAAAATATGAGCATCAATGACTACCACATGAAGGTGAAGAAAATTGCAGATGCACTTGCTTCCATTGGGTCACTAGTGGAAGATGATGATCTAGTTTCTGTGACCTTGAATGGTCTAGGAAAGGATTATGCATAGTTTTAGACATCCATTGCCATTCGTGAAAAATTTTCTGATTTTGAGGAGTTGTTTGCTCTTCTAATTTCTGAAGAGTAGAGAAATGGTGGTGCATCTTCTTTAGGAGGAACTTCAAAAGAAACTGTCTTCTACTCAAATGCTAGAAGAGGTAGAGGCAGAGGTAGAGGAGACCAATCTGGAGGCCATGGTAGAAATCAAAATATGTAGCAAACTCAAGAAAACCAGTCCTTTGGAGGAGGACATGGTTACTCTAGAGGCAGGGGGAGCAAAGAGGTCGTGGTGGATGGTAGAGAGGCCAAAATGCAAACAACAACTATTGTGGTAAAATGGGTCATATGGCTAAAGACTGCTACAAGAAGCAGAATGACATTATGAATAGAAAATTGCAGCAAGGCAATTATGCATCCTCTAGTAGACAGGGTGATGACAGAAATGAGCATTTGTTTATGGTGCAGTTCATGACCAATTCTGTGACAAGTGCAGAAGAAAGCAATGATGTGTGGTATATTGACTTAGGTGCATCAAACCACATGACAGGTCATGCAGAATGGATGCAGGATGATGCAAGGAAAATGGAAAGACTAGGATTTGTGGAGACTGGTGATGATATTGCACATCCTATTGTGCAGATTGGTAAAATTCCTTTGTTTATGCAGGATGGGAAAAAGAAATACCTGTCTGATGTATTTCATGTCCCAAACATCACCAAACTACAACTTTCCAAAGTACAACTTTCTCAAAGAGATGAGTTAAGAGGGATTTTGCTTCTGCCTCCAATCACACATATGGCCTAGTTCTAGATCCCACCATCATAGCATCGATCCACTTCAACCACCTCCTCCTCTTACTCCGTGATCTCCCCACCCACAGTTACCCCATCGATGACCGCCTCCACAATGTGAACAACCAAATTATCTTCAATCTCGACATTGGTCCTATGCAATTCTAGGACCTCCCCCTCTATCTCCACATCTGCAATCTCCACGGACATTGTTAAATTACATGGCGTAATGGAACAGAAACTGAACAAACAATAGAGAGTACACAACAAATTGGAGATGAATGAAATTTTTCTTCAATACTGATGTAGTATAGATGATGGCTCCGTCCACTCATGCGCTCCCATAGTGGAGCTTAGATGGCAATCTAGATAGATACTAGGTGAAGAGCTACTAGCTAGATCTAATCTGATACAATGGACTGGGGAGGTCGCCTCTTTATAGCTATGAGGGCGGTAGTCAGATCAACATAGTCGGTGGAACTGACCAGTGAACCTAGCCAGTGAAGTCGACCAATCAACCTAGTCGGTGGAACCGTCTAGTCGTCCATGGAATATTCAATGAATATTCCATATACCATTGCCTTAGGGCTCTCGGCCTTGAATCTCCACCAGGGAGGCATTGGCCTCTAGACCCTAGCGAGAGCAAGGGGGCCCCCACACAATCACCTTTCTACCATCAACGGTCTCATTGATAGATCTCATCTGACATGCAAGTCAGGATCCATCCAGTGTCCCGGGCTCACACATGGCTTCTCCTCATATGGGGGCCTTACAACTTGAGCACCTTGGACCACTGGTGGTTACCAGGAGGGTGGGGCATTAAGCATATCTAACAGACATCACATCTGCACGTACGAGGATATGCACACCACCCATTTTTGGAAGTATTGCTCGTACCTCACTCGCCTCACTCCATGACAATTGGATCGCTATGCAGTCCTACACACAGTCCTCACCACACACCTCCTCTAGCACTGCTGACTCGAGGGCAGATCAGCAACATGAAGGACAGCATGTTAATATCCACAGAGTCATCGAATGTAGGGTAATTAGTGAATTAGAGGTGATTAGGCTTCATGATCTACTCAACAGACAAGCTCAAGGAGTTTGATCGCCAAATACCCCAAGGCCAATGATTGCTGGCAATGTGCACATGGAAGCAGTACAGCACAAACTCATGGAGTTTGATCCCCAAATATCCCAAGGCCAAAGCTTCTAGGCAACGTGCACAGATTGTAGGTTCTAGCTAACACCCCAAGGCCAATGATTGTAGGCAACGTGCACATTCTTATCCACTTCAACAAAAACAGCCATGGAAAGAGTACAGGACAACAAGCCCAGGGAGTTTGATCCCCAAATACCCTGAGGCAAAAGAGTGCAAGCAAATGTTCCAGCTGCAAGCTGCTGTTAAGTGTCTCGTAGAAGTTAAGCCTCGCCACTCCAAGTTTTGAGCCTCGTGAACCCCAAATGACTTAAGGCTCAGGGAGTTTGAGCCCCAAATTGCCTAAGCCTTAAAGGCGCAAGGCTAACACAAGCACTATTTAGGAACTGGTGAGGAACACCTCCTAATGTCAGGTTTGTCCCAAGTGCTCTAATATGGATAACACAAGCGCTATTTCCGCAAGTAGGGAGAGGTGGAAAGAATAGCAATATGCCTTGGCACCCTACGGGCCCAAGAGCCTTTTTCTTGTAAAGAGAGGGAGAGTGCTAAAAGGAAAAGGGTTGGCCCTCCCTTCAAAAGGTGACATGTATAAAAGGCCAAAGTGTTGACTTTGGTCTTCAATGTTGTTTGCACAAGTTTGAATACAAGATTCATCTTCTCTTCCAAGAGAGTGTTTGGGTGTTCCCTTGTTTCCATTGTAGTGCCCTTGTGTTTGCCACTCCATCCCCCTTCACTCTCCTCTTCCCTTCTCCTTCTCCTTCCCTTCTCCCCTCTCTTCTCCCCTCTTCCCCTTCCCACTTTCTCTTGTGGAAACACATTGCAACAATCTAGAGGCCGCTTGAGTGACACGGATGGCTCGTGCCTTGCATTTCTCCCACAAGGAGTAGCTTAGAGTGGAAACTCCATTAGCATCTCTTCAACATCCCCATGACACGTGAGTCACCGTCGAGACCCACACATTTTTGGCATGGTTGTCAGGGATAAAAGGTATGATTTTGCATTGCACTTGTCTTCCTTCGTTATGCACTCATTGCACAAGGCTTCAAGCTAAACTTGGAGCTTTGTTAGTGGAGTTGTTGGAGAGGAAAGGGTGATGGAGTGAGAGTTTGGATGGAAAAGTTAGGAAAGCTATCATTGTTTGTTGGAAAGCCATTTGGGAGCATTTGAAGCTTGTTTTTGATGCTTTTTAGTGTTTCAAGTTGATAAGAACTTAGTCTGTGAGATTGCTAAGGAGTGTGTGATGTCAAAACACATAAAAAAACAATAAAAATGATGATTCTTGTTGAATTTCGAAGTTGTTTTATGTGCTGGAACCCACCCCTCAAGAAATCTTGCATTTTGGCTTGCAAAAATTGTTTCACCCTCAACTTTTTTCATTGTGTAGGTAAACTAGGTAGTGTAGCACCCCCCTAGCATAACAAAACCAGAACAAAAACTCAAAATCCCCCAAAAATCCCCAAAAAACCAGTTGGCAACATAGTGTTCCACTATCCCCATGAGTCGGTACCATAGAGCTTCCCTCTGTAAATTTTCCCTCTCTATTCATATGTCCTCTCTCTCTCTCTCTCTCTCTCTCCATTTGTAAGTTTCCTTAGCACACTACAATAGTCCAACCAAAGATCATTAAGCACCCTTACCACATAATTCTGAATTATTATTTCTTAATCTATCAAGGAGATAAAAGGGCCATTGCCTAATTGGGTGCAGCCAATTTTTGTAAAGCTCAAAGAATATATTACATAACTTGCTCAATTTGAAACTTATGCATTTCTCAATGGAATTTGACAAACTTGGTGTCTAAACTAATGTACACATTTTGAACTTCAATCTGAGATAAAATAAGTACACAATTGGCATCTTGAATGAGATCATTAAACTATTGCAAATTCTCTAATGCCTATGAAGCATGCATCCTGGATATCCCTTTTTTTTAAAAACATCAAATAATTATTCTATAAATCAGATAATGTACACATTTTGAACTTCAATATGAGATAAAATAAGTACACAATTGGCATCTTGAATGAGATCATTAAACTATTGCAAATTCTCTAATGCCTATGAAGCATGCATCTTGGATATCTATATCATGTGCATTCAAGGCATCTTTTATCAATCCCTATGTAACCTATTTGTAGCATTTCCTTACACCCCCTTTGTAAAATTCTACAAAATTTATAAATCCCATAAAGTAAATCTATTTTTTCCCTAGATGAATTTTTAAAGTCCTTATGTGAGAGTTATAGTACTACGTTTGGCATCACTTTCGAGGAAATATGAGAGGATTGACACATAAGATATCTACATCATGTGTGCTATTATTATCGTTCACACAAGATAGGTGTCAGTAACAAAAGTCTAAAATCGAGTTTTACTCCTGACTGTGCACATGACTAAGACAAAGAAAAATCAAATCACGGTTCAAGTGACGCAACGAACAAGAGGCATCCAAATGAGTGATCAAATACAAGTGAGAAACCACTAGTGTATTTATTTAATGGGCGCTCCTCCCTACTATATTGGAGATTTTTTGGGGAGCAAAGTTAAAGTTCTCTTCCATCTTGTTAATTTGGCGAGCAAAGTTCAAATTTTGCTCCATATTGTCAATTAGGTAACCAAAATCCATTTTCTATGAAGATTGTTGAAAATAATGCAAACTAATAATTGGACCTTATTATAGTTTTTTACATAGACAATGATAAACTACCTATTTGCACCTCAAGAAGAATTAACAAGCATCGTTAAATATTAAGAGACCAAGAGTATTCAAAAATAGTAAACAAAATTATCCTCACAATTTGTGTATTGTCATTTCTATATACATATGTAATGAAAGGAGTGTGTGTGTGTGGATGCAAGGCAAACACAAGGGGCATCATTCTTCTTCAACCCATCTTCTCTCGCTACAACTTCTCTCTTTTCCCATCACATATACATTCACATATCTTACCTCTTATTTTGTCAAGGGTTTGTTCACACCATCTAAGCTCTCACACATAAATTTTATAGGGTACTTCTTGCTCCATCAATGGACAAGAGCCTTTTCTATGATAAGATTTTCATCCTGTAGGACCAAGCACTAAAGTTTCCCTTTGTATGCTTTCACCCAATAATCTGTCTTACTTGTGAACCCTCTCCCATGATGATATCACCAATTCAACACCTTCAAGGGTTAAAAATGGATCTAAGGATCTGGGTTTTTATTGATTTCCAGCATCTATTTGACCACCATTGCTTTTAAATCAATTTACATTGCATATGCATAACCTACAGCACGTACATCCGGTTCAAACAATTGAACTACAATAGTTGACTATAACATTTTTCTTGTTTTGGAGTGCTAATATCTTTCAAATGGTGAATGCTGCAAACAAAAAAGTTGTAGACAATCTATAGGCCCACAACTTTCTAGTTAAACACAAATTTCAATTCCTTGTAGATTCTTTGCTATTTACCTTCAAAGATAGCCTCCTGCTCACAAGTTTGCTACTATCATAAAATTGCCAAATTGTTAAGCATGGCATGACTTACCATGATTTGTCCTTTGTCGCATGCAAGAAAGAATGTTTTTGGGTACTTTTGTTCTTTTTGGGGTTGAGCAGTCTCAGATTATTTGGTTGTTTGGAGGCTAGATGCGCCATGTTTTAGCAAAGACATCATCTTTGGAAGACATCCAAAAGACATGTATGCTAGCAACCAAGTATTGAAACCCTATGTTGTTTCATATGTGAGAACTCTAGATCCATGGAATGTTGGGGGATTAAAGAAACTTATGGACATGTTTAAGTCTAATTACAACAACTATAATGAAGATGATTTTTAGCTCTTGACATTTGGTAAGGACATTATTGAGATCCTGGGTCCATGATCATCAAGTGTCAAAAAGCTGGGGTCATCATTGTGGATGTTGTTGAGGAACTGGTATTTATTCTCATAGCTTCACTGAGGGTGCTCTTCCTCGAGGAATGACTCTTCTTGCCATAATGGTTACAGGTGCCTTGGACTTCTTCTCTGAAGACATTGACTAAGAAGACTTACACTTCCCATTGATCTTGTTAATGTACTTCCCTTTCGACTATGCGATGTCTAAGAATTCCAATCCTCTGGCCTGTGGAGGATTCTCAAATTGCATCTTTTGGTCTAGGACCATTGGCACCAATTCCTCCCCCTGTGAGAGTGTTGAGTATCCCAATGAGACACTAGCTATGTGATGTTGGCAAGTAAAAGATTATAATTTTCTTAGCAAAGCAGCAAGAAAGGGAGCATAGCAACATGAGGCTCTGGCTAGCAATGAATTCACTTTCTAAAGAGCGAGAACCAACTTTCTTACAACAAAATAGCAAGGAAGTAGGACAGTTGAGAGAGATCAAAGAAGAGTAGAATGTTGAGTGCCGTTAGGAAAGATGTGAAGGCAAGGTGATGGCCATATACTTCAAGAATATCTCCTTCCCAGCTTGAAGGACCTCTTGCTAAAGAACTTGTAGCTTGATGAGTTGTTCTTGGATTGTTGAGGCCTTCACAGGATTCAGCACACACATCTGCACTTCCATGGAGACATGCTTCATGGGTGATACCCTATTGTATAGAGAGGCCAAGTGCTCCCAAATTTCTTTCACTAGCATCATATGCTTTATGTGATTGATCACCTAAAGTGTGCAGTTGAGGAAGATGAATATACTCGGGCATTGACATGATCCCACAATTGTGCCAAGGATTCCCCCTCATTCCACACCAAGATACCAAGGTCCTCCTTTGGATCTGCACAACCAAAATGAAATCATCCAAGTCATAGGACTGATCCAACACTGACTCCATCATTACCTCCTCTATACTGTAGCTGTTTTTGTCCAATTGATGGTCCACCAAGAACATGGGAAGGATAACGATCTTCACTAGCTTCTTAGCCATCCCTAGTAAATCCACCATCTCAAGGGGGTGAGCTTGCTCTTGTGAAGGGAGGGTGGCTTGCAAAGACAAGAAAGAAGAAGCAGTAGGCAAGTTGCCGATCTTTTAGTAGCACCTCCTTTAGGATCCTTTTCCTTATCCTGAATTGTCCATGCCTGCTCCGATCAGCAGCATCCCCAGTTTGTCTCAACACTTTTCTCAATGTACTAGGCTTTATTCTACCTTCTACTCTACTGCCATTTTAGAGATGCAATGGAAATGTGCATATGGAGAGAGAGAGAGAGAGAGAGAGAGAGAGAGAGAGAGAGAGAGAGAGAGAGAGAGAGAGAACTGTGCAATAACCTGCAAGTTATTGCAAGAGACGTGCTAGAAATACCTCTATTGAGAAAAACCACAAGGCCTTGAAAGACTCAAACCAAAGGCTGTGCACATGTAGTTTGCATGTTCATATGGCTTAGCCACCATGATAATATTTTTAAGTTGGAAAGATATGCTACCTGTCATAAAACTCTCATTGAGCATATGCAGCCTCACACTTTGTAAAAGTATCAAAATTCCCAGAATCCGCTCACTAGACCTTCTTGTGCCTAAGTAAACAATTCATGTCCCACTATCCAATGCATCGAACAAGTTCTTTGGCATAGAGTTCATGGACCTTTGAAATTCTACACTGGCACCTCAAGATGGGTCATCGACTTTAGAATTCTAGTGAATAACCAGGATCCACGTACATAGTTATAGTTCTTGACTCCTTCCCCTAGGCTGCCCCCCCTTCCCCTCTCCCCCCCTCTCTCTCTCTCTCTCTCTCTCTCCCTCTCTCTCTTTGTGTGTCTCTGTTGTTCTTCTTCTTATGAAGAATAAAAAATAGGCATATCAAGAGATAAATATAAATAATATTTCCATCCAGTTAGCTCAGCCATTCGTAGATTTCAACCAAATAAATACGATTTCAACCATATGAAGCAATAAAGTGAAGTCATCATTGTGAGAATGCATATAGTATCTTCAAAATGATGCTTGATATCCTAAGCCATAAGACATGACTCTCCAACCTATGGCTCACAAAATTGTGAATCGATGGACTAATGGCTAATAGGCTATGGATGGAGGCATTGATTTCGATAGTAATGCAAGCACATGTTGTTCCAATTAGGGACATAGTGCTAATTTGAGCACACGGAATGTGCACAGGCATCTTCATAGGCATCAACTTCTGATACACCACAAACGGTGACACAAGTTTAGATTAGGTTCCTTTTTGAAAAGGCACGAACCTTATTTAGCATCCATTTGGAGGTGTCACAATAAGACAAAGCAATTATAGATGCACAAAATAGTAGACGCGTCTATAGGCATAGCTAGAATAGTGAAAATACGAGCATGTCTACAAGAGCGTCTATTTGCACGTCTAATAGCACATCTATTTGCGCATCTACACTGTGAATTAGACACAGATTTAGACACCTTTATATACGTAGAATGGAGAGTACAAAAAGTGATATTTTGGTGCAGGCTGATAAATGTGCATCACTGCTTTCCAAACATTGCCCATGATTACCAAAGCACATAATTATCAATGCTTTTTGGCAAACCCACATATACAAAAATTGAGGTGAGGAGAATGAGACAATATGTAAAATAGTTTTGCCAATATCAATGATGGGCTACCATTCATCGATCTCATCCTCAATGAGATCAACCCTTGCCAAACTATCTACTTCAAAATCCAAACCAATGTTGAGATCTACAAATACATTCAACCCACTCCTGCTTGTGCTACTCATGTGCTCATCGAAATCAGCATCACCAATGGTAGGCTTATCCTCACGTGGGTAATGGCCTCAATATCTGTATCTCCTATCTCATGCCAATTATCCTCCTCTCTTGTATCATGGTCATTATCACCTCCATGGCCATGATCATCTTCCATATGCTCCATATTAGTAAATGTAGTATACATCACTTTGGAATGTGGCGTAATAAGTATGACATGCCACCACATATTATTATCCACCATTGGTTGATAGACAACCTAATTCAAACACAAATACAATCATGTTATTTTCCTTGCATTGAAGGTATCAAATATTTAAAAGTGAGTATTTTTATATGTGTGTACAATACCTGTTCACATTGTTGTGGTAGTACTAGTGTGTCCTTCTTACTTTGCCAAAACTTTGTGGAGTCAATAGTTACAAAGCCACTTGCATGGCGTTTGATTGTTGCATTAGGGTCGCTTTCCACTATGTCCTTAAACCACTTGACATCCAAAATGTACACAAAGAAGCGTTAAAAGTCAAGCTTAATAATATCTTGGATTATGCCACAATAATCATCCATGACTCCATTGGCTCCCTCAAAGCTAGCAATGATGCCACAATCTTGTGTGTTTCTCTTATCATCAATCCGCTATGTCCAAAAATGCTTGCCCTCACACCATATAGCATTGATTATAGTAGACTACACCAAGACAAAATCAATTAAATAAGCAATCTAAATTGTTGAAAGATCCTAACTTATGCATAACATTCTATATACTGACCTTGCTCATGCATCCCCTAGCATACTCCCATTCTTCCATTGTGATATGCATCCCCTCATCTCTCTCTGCTCTCTCCATTTCATCAAAGCATACTCCTATTCTTCCATTGTGATATGCATCCCCTCGTCTCTCTCTGCTCTCTCCATTTCATCAAGTAGCCAATCCACATGAATATCCTTTGGAAGTGCTCTTATATGCTGAGGGTATGGCATACAAGATCCGTGGTGTGTATGAAAGAGGGTCCTTTCTCCCAGTCTTCTTGCCTTTGCATCCTCGTATCTTGTCACCCATCTTTTCATCACATCACTATCAAACATGCAATAAAGGTTGATATTACTAAGCAACTCCATGTCGATTACTTTGCTCCATCCTTTCCCTTGAGGCATAATAAAGGTCATCCTTAGGTCTTCATCATCTCTCCATAGTTGTGGGAGAGAGCTATCCACATCAACAAGAAACTCAGAAATATATACAAGTGACTCTTGTACCAACCAACCCTTGGCCATGCTACGTTCGGACCTTACATTTTGTCTCATGAAACCCTCAAGGTCTTCATGAAGTGCTCAAGGAAGAACAACCATCGTGCATGTACAGTGCTGCATATAGCAATCTCATCCACCAAATGCACTATGAGATGTAGTTGGCTTGTGAGAGTAGAACATGGAAAGGTCTCCTCCACTGACATAACTCAAGCATTCTTAAGCATGGTGGGATCTATTTTCTTTGAGCTCACATACCTAGAAAGGAAAAAGTACACCATATCAGCAATATGAAAACCTTGCATGGAGCATTGATACACTTCACATTTTGTCTCCTGTAAAGTGCCTCACAAGCTCACCCATCTTGTAAATACAATCCTTCATGTTCTTCGATGCACTATGAGAAATGCTAGTAGGTAGTGAACTGAACACACAAGGAATGGTTGATTAGTTGCTTCTAATTCACTCACAAATTTGGAAGGAAAAAGATATTATGCACATAAAATACTTACTTGGAGCATCTTGTGCCAATCATGAGATTTCAAGCCATATAATTGCTCTACGCCTCTTTTCTTGCTCTTTGTGAAGGTCCCCTTCAAACACCTCATGCATCCACCAGTGGGAGTACAAATTGTAGTGATAGCTCACTTCACCATCACCATCTCTAGCTTTGATAACCTCCATGATGCACGCGGTAAAAAGACACGCCCATTTGGTCTCTCTTGTGGGCAAGCTTCACACATCCTCCTTGTGGTGCGTAGATCCTCCCTGTGGTGTGTAGATCCTCCCTTATGCCTACTGATTCTCATGTCCCATTCAAATATTCCCAAATGGTAGACGCCACATTCTTGAAGACATGCATGGGATCAAGCAGGTGATTGATCTTGAGGTGGGACCAATATGGTAGTCGATAAAAGATGGAGTATCTAAACAAAAGCTGGTGTTAGCGTGCAATCTTTATTTCCATTCAATATAGCAGACAATAGTTACAAACCCTTACCAGCTCATGCCAAGTGGTGGAGGAGTCATGGAACCGTCCCAAATTCTCATCCAATCTCCTATAGTGAGTGACTATGGGGGAACTTCATTCCAAGGGGCGACATATCTAGGATGATCAGGTGGGAGAAATCGATGGTGATTCTCATAGATGACCTAATTCAATGTGTTTGCCCATGAGGCAACTAGCGAAGGACCACAAACAGGACGTGCATGGTAACCTGATGTAGTGAGACCTGAACAATAGATGCGATTAAGAGTTCAAGGTGGGTTCAGGGTGCCACATCAATTGCCTACCCACATCAATTGCCTAGCTAAACACTCGCCATAGCTGGGAAGTCATGCATCGTCCACATCAAGACTACTTTGCAATTGAAGTCTTGTGATGAGGGAGGCATCATGCACCTCAATACCTCTCCAAAGTATCTCTAGCCATCAATCAAAGGCTCCAAATAAGCATTAGGATTTTTTGACTTTATGTTTCCCTAAAATTAGAAGGGATAACATAACATGTCCTTTCTTAATTGCCATAGAGTGTGGAAGATTATAATTCACCAATACCACTGGCCATACACTGTAAGAGGTGCTTTTGAGACCAAATGGGTTCACACCGTCCATACCCAATCCAAGTCTTAAGTTCCTAGGTTCTTCCTTAAAGCTTGGCCATGTGTCTTCAATATGCTTCCACATAGGAGTGTCTACGGGAGTTCTCCACTTGCCATCGGTTGATCAATAGGAGGAATGCCATGACATGAGCTCTACAATGGATTTGCACTTGAACATATGTTGGATGCGAGGGATTATGGGAAAATGTCGCAGAACCTTACAAGGCACATCCAAATTTTTGAGATCTACTCTATATGTTGCCTCTCCACAAGTAGGACATTTTCTTGCATCCTTATATGGTCCACGAAACAGAACACAATCATTGACGCATGCATGGATGCACTTGTAATCTAATCCTCCAAGAGAGGTCACCTGTTGCCTTGCCATATCTCTTGAGGTCGATAATTTATTCTCCCTTGGAAGAATTTTACACAATAGCCTACATGTGAAGACCATAAATGAGAAAAAGCATTCGAGCAATTGACCCACTAGCATAATTAATTATGTTTGCAAAAAAGACTTTAAAGCTTACTTGAGTAATGCACTAAAACTTGCATTGCTCTATCCATAGATGGTCTGCAAGTTTAGTAAACTCAAGGGAGGCACGTAGAATAGAGAATGTGCACCCCTCAAATAGTGGAGTCGATGTTGCTATAAAAAGATCGTCCTGCTCCATGCTATCATCCCTACCTGAGGATTGATGGACATATAAATCCCGCACCATATCATCAAACACCTCCTCCTCCATGGCCTCATGAGGTAATGGTGGAGGGCTACTATCACCATCACTCCGTGCATCCGTAACGGTCCCTCTTGAAGATCCCACTTCATACCACCGATGCTTTGCCTCCTCATGACGAGCATAGGGCAAGATATGCGGGTGTGGCACTGCATCCTGTATCAAATTAAAAAAGGATCATATATCAAACACATGAACACCCATAGGTACCTTAATGAACCTTAACTCTTTAACACTTACCATGTTTACAGTTGCATCCCATTCTCCGTGCTTTGAGATGTGATTGAGTGTAATTCTACGTGCACAATACATGTTTCCTTGACATCGATCACACATACATTTGATTTTTTGCTCCAACCACATTTCGCGATGGTGGATATGGAGGGATTCATCCTCGCTAGAGCTACTTGTTGAAGATGAAGACATCCTACATATAAACAACCCAAAAAATGTGTTCTTGCATGAGTTGTAAATGTCAAAACTCTATGTAGCATTTGAAAGCGCATCTAACAACGCGTTTGTACTATGGAACGCATCTAAAGGTGCATCTAAAACATAGTGTAGATGCGTTGATAGACGTGCAATGTGTGAGCTGATGTCCAAACCTACTTTTAGTGCACTTGCTTTCCTTCACATACTTTTAGCCTCACGCGGCTTGTTTTCCTATTAACAGACACAACTCCAAGCATCCACACTCATCTCTAAGCACCCACAGTCATCTCTAGGCTTACACACTCTACGAGGCAGAAGGGCCTCCTAACCACAGGGCGGGAGAAGGGGCTCTAGATCGCTGCAGGGGAGAAGGGAGTGCTGATGATTAGGGAGAAGGGACTCCTGATGATTGGGCAGAAGGAGTGTGGCTCTATAGCCTATTGGGCTATCTCGACTCCACTGGGTTAATCTCAGCTGGTGTGGGGTTGGGGTGGTTTGGAGTTTGTATTGTCGACTCCTGGGAAGTGTTTAGAGTACCTGTCATGTATGTGTATAACTCCCCAGGAGTGGGAGGGTGCCCCAAAATGTTATACAACTCCCAAAAGATGGCATCCCAAAGATCAGGTGAGGCTAAAGAGCTTTCTAGCCACATGATGAACTGAAGAAAAGAAAAGAAAAATATTACCATCGAGCATGCCCTCTTTCCATCATGCAAAAGAAAAAATAGAGTGACAGCCTGACATTGAGCAAGCATTTACAGACTCCTGCATTCTTTGAAATGGAGTGACAAAAGTGTTTATATGCTTGCTCAATGTTAGGCTATTGAAGCTTCACGTGGGGAAAAAGAGAGAAGGAAAGAGAGGAGAAAAGAGAGGAAATAAGAGGGGAAAAGAGAAAAGGAAAGAGAGGAGAAAGGAGAGGAAAAGAGAGGAAAACAGAGGAGAAAAAAGAGAGAAAAAGAGAGGAGATAAGAGAGAAAATAGAGGGAAAAAGATAAGGAAAGAGAGGAGAAAAGAGAGGAAAAGAGAGGAGAAAAAAGAGAGAAAAAGAGAGGAGATAAGAGACGAAAACAGACAAAAAGAGAGACTAAAAGAGAGAAGGAAAAAGAGAGAAAAAGAGAGAAAAAAAGAGAGGAGAAAAGAGAGGAAAATAGAGGAAAAGAGAGGAGAAAAAAGAGAGAAAAAGAGAGGAGATAAGAGAGAAAAAGAGAGGAAAAAAGAGAAGGAAAGAGATGAGAAAAGAGAGGAGAAAAGAGAGAAAAAAAGAGAGGATACAAGAGAGAAAAAGAGAGAAAAAAAGAGAAGGAAAGAGAGGAGAAAATAGAGGAAAAGAGAGGAAGAAAAAGGAGAAAAAAGAGAGAAAAAGAATGCTCATCATGCATGCCCTCTTTCTTTATCCCACCCTCATGCTTCACAGTCCAATTTTCCTCTTTCTTGGACCCGCCCTCATGCAATCACTTATTTCCATCATTCATGCAATCCCTTATTTTCTCTCACGAATGCTTAAGGGAAAGACAAGGAAGGGGAAGGGGAAGGGGAAGGGAAAAGGGAAGAACACACAAGAAAACATAAGAAAGTTGTCGTAGCACATCTAACAACACATCTATAGGCACGACTGCTTGCTTTTCAAAAAATTAGACACGTTGTTAGACATGTCTATAGACACGCTCTGACAGACGCCTTTTTAAAAGAAGCTAAAAAGGACATGCGCCCAACCCCAAAAATAACAACACTAGTACCAAAAATATCCCTTGCATAGTGGCAGGGAGAGCGATGGGGGATGCATGGCACAGTGCTTTTGGGGGGGTAATGGTGGGGGCGGGGATGATTCAGATGATGCAGACGTGCCACAGGGTGATGGTACGATCTTCTATGACATCACTCATACAAGAGGCATCTTGATGGATGCACCTCATGCATGGGATTTAACCACAAATGATTTAAGGCATGAGGGTGCTCAGGGAGTTTGAGCCCCAAATCACCTAAGCCTAGGAGGCACGAGGCTAACACAAGCACTATTTGGGAACTGGTTAGGACCACCTTCTAATTCCAAGCTTGTCCCAAGCGCTCTAATATGGTTAACACAAGCACTATTTCCGCTAGTATAGGGAGAGATGGTAAGAATAGAAATATGCCTTGGCACCCTATGGGCCCAAGAGCCCTTGGGGTTGTAAAGTGAGGGAGAGTGTTAAATAGGAGAAGGGTTGGCCCTCCCTTCAAAAGGTGACTTGTATAAAAGGCCAAATGGTTGACTTTGGTCTTCATTGTTGTTTGCACGAAGTTGAATACAAGCTCCCTCTTCTCTTCCAAGAGCATGTTTTGGAGTTCTCTTGTTTCCTTCATAGTGCACTTGTGTTTGCCACTCCATCTTGCTTCACTCTCCTCTTCTTTTCTTCTTCCTCATCCCTTCTCCTTCTCCTTCCCTTCTTCCCCCTCCTCCCCCCTCTTCCTCATCCATTTTTGGAACCTATCATAAGTCAATCAACCCATGAATACATAATGTGGGTCTCGGTGGTGACTCACGTGTCATGGGGATGTTGAAGATATGCTGATGGAGCCTCCACTACTAGCTACTCCTTGTGGGAGCAATACATAGCACGAGTCATCTGACGCAAGTGTCACGCAAGCAGCCTCCATATTGTTGGTTTGCATTTGATGTGTTTTGAGGTAGACTAGGCTACGCTCTTGAATAAGAAAGCAATAGGAAAAAGTTGGGAAAAAAATCCCACTAACTTGGATAGGGAAGCTATGTATTGACACGCACGCTAGATGGTCCTTTAAGATCTAGGGAGGAATTAAAGAGGGATATTTTTTAGAACTTTTCTTCCAACTAAGGCTATCATGGTGAACTTGATAGAGATGGCACCTATAGAGAATTCAACTAGCTCTAGCAAAGTTAACGGTATATAGCCTTAGATAATGTTGATTGTCACCCTATTCTAGGAGGGTTATCCGATGGTAAGTATGCCAAAAAAGATTGGTGAGCCTATAGGTTGTGTTAAACCTCATAAGCTTGTTACCATAATACCTAATAAGAAAAGATATTTAAGGGTTCTTTTGGTGAATCAATTACCCATTCATCAAGGAGGTATAGGAGTCAATATGGTGGAGCTAGAGCTTTTTGGATCATATGTTGAAGATCAATACTTGAGGGTATGGGGGAATTTGTATAACATCGCTATGAAGGTTAATGAATCACGTAGGCAATACATCCAAAGGTTTAAATAATTTATCTCTAGAGGAAGTGTGTCACTCTTGCAAAGTCAAAATAGGTGCAATGGCTTCTACATGGTTTGCCCATAGGATTGAGACAGTTAGTGCATGTGCACAAGCCTTCCACTTTAGATGCTACTATACAGGTTGCTAAATGTTGGAACACTGAAAGGAAAGAGTAGAGTTGACACAAAATCAGAATACTTGCATATAGAATGAAGAAGAAAGAGGTCCTTAAGTAGGCACCTCATACAAGGTCAGTGACATCACTGATGACCTCAAAGCTCCTCAATCAGCTCCTAGATTCACTCAATCATCCTATGTGGCTTTTCCACCACCTAACTGTGCTT
Organism: Dipteris shenzhenensis; assembly: GCF_047967505.1. Taxonomy (NCBI): domain Eukaryota; kingdom Viridiplantae; phylum Streptophyta; class Polypodiopsida; order Gleicheniales; family Dipteridaceae; genus Dipteris; species Dipteris shenzhenensis. The sequence goes on from NC_141612.1 coordinate 25,752,124, forward strand.
GTGGGCACCTAACTGTGCCTCTAGCACTCACACATAGAAACATAAGGTGTGCCTGAGGCATACACCTTGAGATATCCCAACAAACCCCCCCTCAAGGAAATGCCTCAGGCTATGTCAAGGATACATCTAGTCTCATAGTTTCTCATGCCATCTCATGGTGGTCAAGGATAAATCTATGGCTAGGTTCTCATGCTAGCAAGGGTTCCCTTGGGTGTAAGGTAAACAAAAAGGGATACAAACAGACCTTCCAATGGTTATCTCTCCTACATGTACATGCACACAATGTCTGTAGGAGGTACCATGGAACAAACATACACATGGCCTACATCATAAGTTGACCAGAGGTGTTTACAAAACACACAACACACAATAATTTATTTTCATTCATTTTGGAGGACTATCCAGGCTGAGTACCTTGACATAAAAAAGAGAGATCTGGAGCATACATAGAGATGATTTAAAATGCATAATCTTCATGGGATGCCTCATCTTGTGGAGGCAAATTCATTGTAAGTAGATTTGCATTTTCTGTCTTTGCTTTGTCTCTGCAGAACTTCTCACTATGGTTGTTTTTGCCACAGTGCTTACATGGATTAACTTTGAAGCAGTCCTTTGAAAGGTGATTTGTCTTTCCACAGTGATTGCAAGGAGAATACTTGCCCTTCTGGAATTTCATAACATAAGCAGTGTCATTGCCTTTCCTTAACTCCATATGTCTTTCTTCTTCTTGGAGAGCTGAGATGATGCCTTCAAGGTTTGGATTGGGAAGATTCTTCAAAGTGCTTACAATGTGATCAAAGCTTTCAGGCATACTCTTAAGTAGTACTGCCATAGCATCATCAGGGGTGATAGGAGAGTTGATAGAAGCTAACTAAGTCATAAGACTCCGCATATCGTTGACATGGGCAGCTAAATTAGTATCACTTGCCATCTTTAATTCAAAGAAAGAGATTTTAAGTGACAGTTTAGAAATATGAGAGCTTGCACCAAAAATCAAATCTAGCTTTTGCCATGCTTCCGATGGAGACTCCAAGTCAGATATATGATGTATGTAATCATCACCCAAAGCTAAAGCAATTATACCATATGCTTTTTCTTCTCTTGCTGGATCCCTTGTCGGTCGTGTCGGAGCTGAAGATTCTCCAGCATTTGAGGCCGTAGAAGAAGCGGTAGGAGTAGGTTTGACAAGTCCCCATAAGTTCTCCCGCATTAATGCAAATTTTACCTTCATTTGCCATGTATGGAACCCCTTTCCATTGAACTTCTCAAGATTATATAAAGTAGCCATGAGAGGGTCTAACCCAGATATTGGGCAGTGTCTATCTCTCTTACAAGGCAAAAAGAACTGAAATACTTCCAAAGTATAGCCACTTGATGTAGCAAATAGTAGTGACTAGTTTTCAAACAATGATGCTACTTTTGCATGCTTCATAGGAGTGAATGAAATAAACACTTTCCAATCACAACCAAGTCTAGCAAGTCAAAACAAAACTGAAGCAACACTTGTAGTGAAGTTATTAAAAACTTCAAAAGACCAGAAATGCTAGAGTAGCATTTTATGTAGCATCATCTTCAAAAACTTGTCCAAAACTGTCAAAACTGAAAAGTTGAACTTGGAGGGCTTGTAGCTCACTCTTCAAAGCAAGGAAAAGAGGGCTTTCTAAAGCAAAAGAAAGCTCATATACCAGAGAAGGTCCAGCACAGAGGTTGGACGAAATGGTGCGCACTTTTGCCCGGGAGAGTTGCTACAGGCTGAAACTGAGTTTTGATGATTTCTCCCTCGTTACTGAACCAAATGACTTGAAAAATGGCTCAAAATCTTCGTCTTGAGGTCGCCCATCTACTCCTAAGAGGGCTCAGGCAATGGCAGAGCAGGCAGGGAGTATTGAGCAATAGAAGAAATTCACTGTTTGGAGAATGGTAGCCACCACAGACGTTTTTTCTTCAATTGCTTGCAGGTGGAAGTTCGCCCATACTAGAGGAGTTTCCAGCTCAGAGGGTTTGGGCAATGGCCGTTTGTAGATGGAGAACCAAGCTCTCAAAGATTTTGGGAAGAAAGAGGAAAATGGAGAAGAAGAAGATGATGATGTGGCAGAAATGGGCTCAAGGGGGATCAAAGGGCTCTAATACCATGTTGGAACACTGAAAGGAAAGAGTAGAGTTGACAAAAAATCAGAATACTTGCATATAGAATGAAGAAGAAAGAGGTCCTTAAGTAGGCACCTCATACAAGGTCAGTGACATCACTGATGACCTCAAAGCTCCTCAATCATCTCCTCAATCTGCTCCTAGATTCACTCAATCATCCTATGTGGCTTTTCCACCACCTAACTATGCTTGTGGGCACCTAACTGTGCCTCTAGCACTCACACATAGAAACATAAGGTGTGCCTGAGGCATACACCTTGAGATATCCCAACACTAAATGCTTTGACCTTGCAACTCATGGTATGTAGGCTAGTTAGCCTCAAAAGGCTAGACTTAAGGTTGTGATCAATCCTTTGTCTTGTAAAAGGGCTAGTGATGCTATGGATGTACAGGTTGAGCCTATCAAAGACAAGGAAGTACCTATTGAGGAAGGAAAGGATGTGAAGGAGAGGGTCAAAGGCCTATCCACCATTATTCCTTAGAGAATATCATAGAGGAAATTAATTTAATTGAAGTACCTACTTGTTCTCAAGCACCATTGATTCATGATCCTTTAGAGGAGGATTACTCTAAACCTATGCCTTTAGTGTAAGAGGTCAACTTTGGGATCGAGAAAGAGCCACAATTGGTCAACTTAGGTGCACAAGAAACGGACAAATTTTTTGCTATACTTGGTGATTTTAAGGATATGATAGCATACTCATATAATGATTTAAAGGGTATTCCCTTGGAGTTATGTTAGCATAGAATCCACATAGAAAATAATGTTGTATTTGTATGTGAGAGGTTGTATAGGTTGAATCCTAAATACTCACTGTTGGTCAATGTAAAGATTGATAAGATATTATCATCTGATTTTGTTTATTCAATACCATATAATGAATGGGTGTTGCCTCTAATTATTGTGACAAGGAAGAGTGGCAAAATGATACTTGGTGTTGATTATTGTCCTTAATGTTGCTACCAAGAAAGACCATTTTCCATTGCCTTTCATGGATATGGTGTTGCACAATGTAGCTAGAAACGATTTCTACTCTATGGAAGGGTAAGTGGTTATAACCAAGTCACTATATAATTGGACTCCCAAACACAGAGTGAATTTGCCATAGGATGGGGAACCTATGCTCACAAGTTCATCCATTTGAGATACCTTTAATGTAACATCAACTATGTTCCAATGAGTGTTACTGCACCTTTCAAACATCACATGAGAGACTTTATGGTAGTGTTCTTGGATGACTTTTGTGTGCATAATACCAACCAAACTCATCTAGAATATCCTCAAGGAAATGCTTGTTGGAAAATAGTTGAGAATTTTGTATCACTTTGAATCCGATGACTTGTATATTTGTAGTGCCCTATCGCTTACTATTAGGATATGTGGTATTGAGGGAAGGTTTAAAAATATATGTCAAGAAGGTGAATAAATGTCTTCACGCTGCAAGATCCTTGCATTTTGGTTGAGTTACAATCTTTCCTTGGTCATGTAGTTTTAAAGAACGGTTTATTAGCTTTTTTGCAGACATGGCTTTACCATTGAGTGACAAAGTTGTTAAGTAAAGAGGATGGCTTCAACTAGGATTATGAGTGTAAGCAATGGTTTTACCAACTCCATCAAGCACTTATATGATTCTCAAGTTTGGTATTTATGAGTGTGAGCAGCCATTTTATCAGCTCCATCAAGTGCCTATATGATAGTGCTAGTGCCCTTATGATTTCTCCATATTAGGAGAAGGAATTCCAATGCCTCTTCATTTACTATTATGCCAAGCTAATGCAGTTGGGTTTGATCATCCTATTTATTATGCTAGTTGTTAGGCAGTGACCATGTAATGGAATTATTCTTCCATGGAAAAAGAAGCTCTTGACATATGATATTTTTGGCTGAAAAGTATAGACACTATCCTTGCTAGCTAATTTGCTTGCTTTTGATGTCAATAGTCATTAATCACCCAAGTATCTTGTTTTCATGCTATTTTTTTAGGAAAGTTTACTCATTGGTTGTTTTTTTTGTTGTAAGAGTTTTAATTTAGGGTAACATTAAAACTCAACAAGAGTCATTTTTTTCTTGATCATCTCTCTTGGATTAAACATGATGAAGATGAGGAGGAGGATGTGCCAGATCATTTTCATAATGCTTTCTTGTTTGTAGAACATGTACTACTAGAATGACATTTTGGTATTGTTAAGTATTTGCATTAGGGACATACAAGGGACATCTCCTTGAATGACTTAATCCTTCTCAATAAAGGAAGCTAGTGTAGGAGGGTTTACCTTGATAGGTGGTATGCTTTTTAAGGGTTTCTAAGCTGTGTAGAATATTTTACCTGATGAGGTCTACTTAATTATTCTTGGCTATCACTATGATCTATGCAAAGGTTATTTTTTTGGTTTGGCTATTGGACACAATTTTTTGATATTAGGATTTTGGTGGCCTCATTATGTTTGAGGACTATAAGAAGTGGGTAAGTAGTTTGTGCAAAAAATGTGACCTAGGTCAATCGATGGGTAAGCCTATACCATGGGATAGCATGGATTTGAACCTTGTTCTTTATCTTATGCCCTTTGAAAAGTGGGGTATTGATTTTGTTGGCGTTATCAACCTGCCAACAAGAAGGGACCACAATCAATACAATTTTAGTGGATGTATATCATGTCACTAACTTGTCGTAAGCTCATGCATTTAGGGAGGCAATGCAAGGGATGTAGCTATCTTCTTGTATGAGCAAATTATCCTAAGGTTTTATTATCCTCTTAACGTAGTTTTGGACTATTGTATTCATTTTTTCAATGAGACAGTCAAGATTGTTATTGCCACCTATTGCATTAAGCATTGGAATAAGACGGTCAAGGTTCTTACTACCACCTATTACGTTAAGCATTGGAATTCTATGCCATATCATCCAAAGTGTAATAGGTAGGAAGAAAGGACTACTAAAACCATTTATGATGTGTTGACAAAGACTTGCAACCTCAATTGGACAAAGTAGGATAGAAGGTTACACTCAACATTATGGTCCTACCATACATCTCATAAGGTTAATACAAATGTAGCTCCTATATTGGTGTATAGCTAGGAGGTTGTGTAGTTGCTAGGGATAGAATTAAATTCTTTGTCTTTGATAGCAAGCAACATAAGCTGGGAATGGAGGAATCCATAAGGATGGCTTGATTCTTCTCAAAATTTTGGATGAGACCCCATGGACACTACACGCTACCGCACTCTCATGATTGGTCACACATTGGTTGGCCAAGATTTATGATATGATACTAGAGAGAGATATATCAGCACCCTCATAGAGGCATAGGAGGGACAACAAGACTTGGTATAGGCCAAGTTTCGAAGTCATCACGCTACTCTTGGTCAGATTTTCACTCTACTAGCCATCATCAATGAGGCAAGATTGGGATCCTAGAAATTCTACACTTGCTTCGTAGACTTTTGGAAGGCCTTTAACACAATCCCATGATCCCACATGATTAAGAGACTTAGGGAGATGAGACATGACTTGGGGGATGATGAGCCTCTATGAGTCAATCAGAGGAGAGTTTGCCCCGAGAGGTCTGTTAGGATGAAATGAGAGCATGATCAACATGCAGCACAAGGACAACACTCTTTGGGCTCTACATTGATGATATCGCGACCTCCTTTGATAGCTTAGGAGTTGAGGCATCATTGCTTGCTGATTTGATGATCCAGTTTTTATTTTATGTAGATGACCTAGTCCTCATATCTTCCTCAGCATAGCAACAGCAGCAGGACTCCAAAGACACTTGGAGGTTGTAGAGTTGTTTTGCAGGAAGAGTGATCTGACAGTCTACCTTGAAAGACCAAGATTATGATTTTCAACACCTCACAACTATTACTACATCAATACATATTCACTTATTGAGGGGAACCCTTGGAGATCATGCAGACATACACCTACCTTGTGGCAGTATACAAAGGACCGATTTTCATAATGGTTCATCCAGCCAATGTTGAGGATGGTGTAAATGGTACCATATCTTAAGGGCATTAGGGGGAAACCCAAACCCTAAACCTAAGGGGTTCTTATGTATATATCTTTATGATCAAGACACCATAGTATACAGGTAGCTACATCATGTGCACTCCTCTCTCTCTCTCTCTCTCTCTCTCTCTCTCTCTCACTCCCCTATATCATGGTATCAAAGCATATGCTGCTCCTAAGTCCTTGCATCTTGTAAAGGCATCAAGGCCTCCTCCTCTTTCTTCGAGAGCAAGATTCATGAGGTTCATCCTTCATAAGAGAGTTTTCCATTTTGATAGAGTAAGACCTTGTTCCATCAAGGCATAAGCCCTCGTTTCGAGGCATCTTCTTCATCATCTTAATTTCTTCTTGTAGAGCCCCTTCTCATCTTAATTTTGGCTCAGAAAGCTCAGGAATCTGCTTCCTGGAGCTTGAGATATGGTCTCTGGAGTGATATGTGGTTCATTTCATGATTCTGTGTGTATAGAGAACGAGAGGTTTGTTGCGATGTTCTTCAAGGGATTCGGAGGTATTTCATGAGAGATCTCTTCTTAAAAGAGAGAGAGAGAGAAACGTGATTCTCACTCGGAGAGAGAAAGGTTCATTCTGAGAGAAACCTCTACAAGGAATCTGTGTTTGGAGAGAGAGACTTGTGTCTAGAGAAAATCTCTGAGAGGGACTCCACAACTAGCGGACCAGCAAGCATCCCACTAGAATCAATGGCTATTGCAAGCGACCACATGCAACACAAATAACTCCAACAGTGTACTCCATTAATTTAAAAGTGCCTTCAATAGCTACGGACTTCTACGTCCTTCAATAGCCACATTCAAGACACTAGCAACTCCAATGCGTGGTCGACCACAAATCCTACATCTACTACTCGGGACTCCAGCATCTTAGCCAAGCCAGCAAGCCAGGGCCCCTACAGCAAAGAAGCAGCTCTCAGTCATCAAGCAAAGAGCCAGCTTCCCACACCAAAATAAGCAAAGGCTTCTACATCTACAAGTCGATGGCCCTCTAGAGCTCAGACCAAATGTCACAGACAACACATAGGTTGGGACACGACGGGCTTGCCCTCTTGACCTTCAAAGGCAATTTGACTAGCGGTGGTGTCGATACAATTGTTAGAGAAACGCCCATGCAACCCAGTGTTGCAATGCAAATTTGTCCATCAAGCGGTCAAGCTTTTCAGCTGGTTGCTCAACTATCTAATATCAGAGGCCGTCACATCATTAAGCTCTCTGAATAGCCTCGACGAGTTGGATCTGTCGTGCAACGACCTGCTAGGAGATATTCCTTGGGAGATCAACACTCTCTCTCGGCTCACTCAGCTTTATCTTTCATTCCACCAGCTCTAGATGTAGCTTTGGCTCCTACAATGAAGGTAGCGACCTGCAAGCCATCACGACTTCAACGGCCTAGCTGCCTACTGCAACGACCATCGCATGCAACATCTCCATCATTGGCTTTAGTCACAATCTACAATGGCTCCTAGTGCCACTCCAGCAAGCTCGAACAAACGGGCAACATCACAAGCATCGGCACATAAACGACCTCTGCAATGAGTCCAAAGTGTCGGACGACCAGAAAAGAAAAGAGCCTCCAATGACCTCAGCGACCCGCCAAGCATCGACGCCTCCACAATGAGCCGCCTCCAAAGACTATGCAACTGACAACTAAGAGCACAGCCTCAACAATGTCCCTTCTCAACAACGATGCCCAAAACTCCAAATAGAGATGCCCATCTCCTACACAGAAGACCCCGCGTGATGCAATGACCATGTGCGACGGACGGAAAACTAGCAAGTTCACGGAAATCCGATGATATAATCTTTCTGGATTCTATCAATATCTCTTGCCTCATGACACATGGCAGATAACTTTGCCACATCGCCAATTTTGGGCTTGGTCACAACTATCCCACTTGGCACTTCATATCCAGTTGCCTCATCGGCACCTCCACGTAGCTAACCCACTTCGCCTTGCTGACTCGAGCTACTAGCTCAGTGGGCCACATCACAGTGACACATCCTCATGCCATGTCATCCTACCCACCTGTGATGCCACATTAGTAATGTCGCCTCTTGACACAACACCTTATCTACCACGTCAGTGTCTAGTCATCAGTGCTATGTCACTTGATTTGACACATCATCAACTGAGTCAGTAGCCACATGATCATGCCATCTAGGCAATGCCATGGTCGCACACAGTGCCATGTTAGCACACAATGCCCAATTAGCATGTCCACCTCAGTTGCCCAGTCAGTAGCCATGTCATCTTGCCACCTCATCAATACCATGTGGCATAGCCTCCTACTAGGCACTTTTATCTCTTCACAAGCACATAGTGCATTTTTCATGTGACCCACAGTGCCACATCATCAATTTTGCGCCCTCTTGGGATCAAAATTTTGCCATTCTTTTGGGAGCCATAACTTTTGATCTAGGTAGAATTTTGAGGATCTCTAAAAAGCAAAATTGCTCGGTAGCTCACGCTCTACATGGTGAGAAGATCAAATCTGAATTTTGACTTGTACATAGGTTAGAAATATTAAATCCTCATCATTAGAACCACCTCTTGATCCATTACAGCTACCCAGCACATAAAATGGATCAAGATAAAATTCATTTGCTACATTTTGCACTCCAACATATAGTTGTACAATAGAATAGCCATAGAGGGGATTAAAATCCACCAAGCCAAGTATGCCATTGCCACATCACCTGATGAGTTCCCACCGGCGTCAGTCCATTCGGTTCTATCATCAGTATACACATTCACACATCTGACACCAGCTCAGTTCTCTTGGCATTCGGCAGTTCAACACTTCAGTGTGACACTTGGTAGAGTGACCTCCTGCGGATTCAAGATTGTTGCATACATCTTGCACTGTATGTCACTCATGTAAAGTCACACATTGTTAACTATTTTTGGGCATTGGTTCCTACACATATCCATCAATCTTGTATAGCCTCTTGGCTCCTCCCAACGCACAATTCTCACCCTTATGTTATAGGCTTGTGATCTTTAGCATATAATTGTTCTTACATGCCACAATGCATCCAGCTCTTCTGGTTATTCCATTAAGCATCTATCATCGATGCTTTCACCTCAACACACAGCTTATCATATCCTTCGACATAGTTTCCACAAGCAGTATAGATCAACAGATCAGTCTACTGAACATTTTAGCATCGGCTTAATCATGCTGCATTGCACCACCCTTGGATCCAGTTATGACCACCTCCAATAAGTAGATCATTCCTTAGCATGAGGATATTTATACATCACTATAGTCCTAACCCAGTGCAGTGTGGACATCATCAAGTTCAACCATAGTGCAACCCGGGGAACCTCAGTGTTTTAGCATGCGCTTATGGCTATAGTATACAATCCTTACATGATGCAGATTAGTGGTTGGATCCAGGACTACAAACATCAGCATTCAACACCTCCTATGCCTCAAGGATATCTTATGTATTCTTAGTTGTATTCTAAGTTTCTAGGACTTTATACTATAAGACCGTATTAGGAAAAGTAAAAAAACCCATGAAATTGGAACTCTCCAATTTGGTTTCGAAGGAAGAAAATGTGCTCTTTTTTGTTCAATATATGAGCTTTTTGGCCAATATATGAGATAAGGTTGATTTGGTTTGCATGCTACTTACTGTTGTATATCCTTTTGTCCATGTTTATGATGTGCTATATGTTCAATGTGTAAATGATGTGTACTTCCATTACAAAACATTGCACATGCATGGAATTATTGCCATGTGTGACTACAATGAGTCCTAGCTTTTTAAATCTTTAAGCAACTTCATTAACATAGTTGACTACAAAGTTGTTACATATTGATTTTGTTAATCAAGATAATTAAGAATTATTATTATTAATTAAGATAATATATAATATTTTTTAATTAAATACAATTCTTACTCAAAAATAACTTTATAAACCAAGACCAACTTTGAATGAGTGAATATAGGGGGGGACATGAGATTTTTCATATTTTTCCCTTGTATTTTTCAAAAAATTTAAGGAAATCCATGAATATTCTATATGGACCTTGTCCCCCCATACCTTGGATTTTGGAGAGGGTAGTAACATAATACACTTTGAGTTGGTGCCCCAAGCCAATCCTTTATAATGAAAGTATGTGCATGCCCGCAAACCTGAAGGTTGTGTACCTTGCTCAGGTACCTTGCTCAGGTACAACCTTTGGTATAGGCATGCTATTGCCCGAGGTTGCCTTTGATAAGGGTTTTAAGGCATTAGAGTCCCAACACACAATACTACCAAGCGCCTTTTTTGACATGGGATGCACCCATGTTAGGGTATGAAAGCTCAACATCAAAAGTTGTACATCAAATATCAATAGAAATTGATATCACTCCATTCCCAAATGGTTGAAAGTGGCAAGAACCATTTGGATCAATTGAAATAATGGCCCCTTTTGCTACCTTCAATCCATCCTTTAGTATAACAACTTTGCATTCTGGCTTAAATTGTGCCATGCCTATAAATGACAATACCCAACTTCATATAATGGTTATTTTTTAAGTCTCTCTCTCTCTCTCTCTCTCTCTCTCTCTCTCTCTCTCTCCCTCTTTGTATGTGTGTGTGTGAACTGCAATTGCCAAGCTTTGCAAATTGACCTTAGGTAGATTTGACTTTTCACTCACACTTACACACACACACACACACACACACACACGCACGCACACACACACACGCACACACACACACACACACACACACACACACACACACACACACACACACACACACACACACACACACACACACACACACACACACATTCTAATATGTATTGCAAATAGGCCTTGGGTCAATTTGAGAAGTGCCATTATTCTTATTACCACATACTTGCCAATTTGAAATCGACCCAAGATCAATTTGCAATCCTTGGCTATGTGTGTTTCTACGTGAGTGTGTGGGGCCTGTGTGCCTTCTCCAGTGCTCTTCACATAATTGAAAGCCCTAGATCACATGGTCAAAGTTTTGAAATTGACCCAAGGTCGATTGGGAGTCATTGATCCCATTTTGTCTTCACCACATATTCTCAGTTTTGAATTGTGTATGCTTATGCATATGATGTGTGTTTAGATTAAAAACTCCCATCAATAATTGAGCCATACAATTAATTCCATCAATTGGATAAAAAGTTAAAAAAGGGAAACATATAAGGAAAATTTTTTTGAGACATCTAAGTTGAAAAATACAACTAGAGTTTGCAAAAATTTCAATCAAAAATAAGAATTTTTTAATAATATTGAGTTTGACAAACATAATATTGAAAAAAGATGTCGAATCCTCAAGCAGTCCAGGTTTTTCATGGCTAAAATTGTGGTCATGCCTATAAATGACAATACCCAACTTCATATAATGGTTATTTTTAAAGTCTTTCTCTCTCTCTCCCTCTGTGTGTGTGTGTGTGTGTGTGTGTGAACCGCAATCGCCAAGCTTTGCAAATTGACCTTAGGTTGATTTGACGATCAATCTCTCTCTCTCACACACACACATTCTCTCTCTCTCTCTAATATGTATTGCAAATAGACCTTGGGTTAATTTGAGAAGTGCCATTATTCTCATTACCACATCCTTGTGCCAATTTGAAATCGACCCAAGATCAATTTGCAATCCTTGACTATGTGTGTTTCTATGTCAGTGCGTGGGGTCTATGTGCCTTCCCTAGTGCTCTTCACATAATTGAAAGCCCTAGATCACATGGTCAAAGTGTTTCAATTGACCCAAGGTCGATTGGGAGTCGTTGGTCCCATTTTTTCTTCACCACATATTCTTAGTTTTGAATGTGTGTGTACGCTCATGCATGTGATGTGTGCAAGCAATCATCACATACATTGTGCTATGAAATCGACCCAAGATCCGATTTTAATCAATGGTATGTGTGTGATTGTTTGTGTCTATGTTGGGATGTGGGGTTGTGTGCCTTCCTTAGATCTCTTCCATCATTTTAAATCAACCTTAGGTCGACTTGGAAAATTGACCTTAGGTGGAAGATTTGGAAAATTGACCTTAAGTCGATTTGAAAACATAAAAAAACCATTTCTAGTCATTGCTCATTGCCCTTGGGTAAATTTGAGCATGTGGATTTGACGAAATTGTAATTCAAAGCCTAAATTAAAACAACATAAACATTCAAAAAGGAAGCATGCAAGCTAAAAATTTAAAAGCACTAAATTACTAAGGGTCAACAATGGACTAAGATGTATTGAAACTAAAGTTTTCATAAAATTTTTTGGGGGCGATCAAATTTAAGGGGGCTCGACGAGCTCTAGATTAGGAGAAATAAGGGGATAAAATATCATAGGGGGTGGGAGTGTGAAAGAAATGGGGTCTAATGGAGGGAGGGTAAAGGGGGATTTAAATTTAAAAATTGTAAAAAAAAATCTAAAACTAGCCTACCTTATAAACCTTACATGTTCATGCTCCTCCCTACTCTCTGCACCACCATCGCCACTCAAGCCTCACCTGCTCTCCTTCATGACCTCAGGCTCCCTACCTCACCCACTCTCCTTCACACTCAAGCCTCCCCACCCTCCTCTCCTTCACGGTCGTCCATCCTCATTTTAGGCCTTCTCGCTAACTGCCTCCCCGACCGCTCCTTCAGGGTCCTCCATTATTGCTCAGCTCTCCACCTGTGGGTCACCTCCATGCTCAAGCCTCCTCATTCAAGCCTCATTGCCTCATCTTCTCTTAGGCCTCCTTGGTGACACAGATCCAAGCATTGATGGAATGATGGAGAATGACACAGATCTGAGCATTGATGTACGATAGAGCATCGACGAAATGTCAACGGAGACAAGCATGACCGACAGAGCACGACACAGATCTGTGACAATTGTGACAAAGAGATACACATGCCAGTGACACAAATGAGGATGATGCATGATGGAGCACAACACAACCAGATCGTGAGATGCGCTACGGTTCAGGGACACTAGATTGTGAAACACAAATAACTTCAACCAAATCGTGAAATACAAATCCAGGCTTAGATTCACCATTCTCCATCATAGCATTGACCTTTAGAATCTCTTCACAACTACAAGTCCTTCCATCTCTGCTATTTTTTAGATTTCAAAGCAAAAGCTCCCCAAGAGGACTTCTAGGAATTCATTCACTATGTTGCATGATTTGAAAACAAAAAGGATCACCTGATGTCTCCTCTTATGTACTATCTTCTTTCACAATCGCTCCATTCACTTCATGATCTCTCTCTGTGAATCTTGTCTTCTTTCACGATCTCTGCATTGGGGCTTCACAATCTCTCCTTGTGTATCAGTCCATAGAAATATAAAGTCTTTTGTCACTAAACTTTTTTTGAACCACCTTTGAACAAGTGCATGTTTTTTCAAGATGTACTTCAAAGAAAAGGTTTGCAAGCTTACATAAAAAGCTCCACGAAACACCATTACTAGCCACCAAGTAAGCTCTACGTCTGTTAGTCTATCTTTCTATAAGTGACAAACTCACAATCTAGAGATTCAAATTTTGAATTTCAAACTAAATTGGCATTGGAAAAATCAAAGTCAAGTTTGAATTTAGAAATAGAAATTTGAAATGTAAATATGGAAATAAAATAATTCAAATTAAACATTTTGAAATTTAAACCTTCTGAATCGAACCTAGGGTTGATTTAAGAATTGTCAAGATGTGATGAAAACACACACGAAATTTTTTTAAAAGAACAAAACACACACAAAATTGACCTTGGGTTGATTTAAGGTGTAGTGCTCATTAGCCATGCCCACAATCTATAAGGCATTTAGAGATTCAAATTGACCTTAGGTCACTTGAAGTCACGATGTAGAAATGTTATACTTTAAGAGAGAACATCATATGATTACATGCCATGTATACACTCTGCAAATCGACCTCCGATTGATTTGAGAAGAGATAGCATAAGGTACCAAGTAGCACACCCACCCACACTGTAAATGAACAAGTGACATCTTGGGGTGCTAGATATAATGACGAGGATCTACAAATCGACCTTGCGTGATTTCATGATTTCTCCCCCACACACAAACACATACACAAACATATTCTAAGAGACACCCATACACACTTCAAATCGATCGCAGGTCAATCTGAGAAGTGGTAGCATAGGGTGTTGAAAACTTTTGATATGCTATGAAAATAGACCTTAGGTCGATTTGATGATCACCACACACGATTAGTTTTCCAAAATCGAGAGTTTTCCCAAAGCAACACAACAAATTAGTCAAGCTTTTCAAATCAGCATTGGGTCGATTTGATGACTACTCACACACACGTAGATGACAACACACACACACACACACACACACACACACACACACACACACACACACACACACACACACACACACACACACACACACACACACACACACACACACACACACACACACACATTCTAAGATACATCTTCATACATGTCAAATTGACCTTGGTTCAATTTGAGAAGTGATAGCATAGGGCATTAAGCACAATGGCTAGGATATGTAAATTGTTTTGATGATCACTCACACACAAAAACACATGCAAAACATGCCTAGAGATTTCAAATCAACCTTGGGTTGATTTGCACTTCATAATTTGTTGATGATCACTCTCCCATACAAATACAAATGGCATATACCAACACACACTGCAAATCGAACTTGGGTCTATTTAACAAGCTTGATCATCACAATTCCAAGCTATTTAAATCGATCTTGGGTCGATTTTATGAACACTCACACATAGTTACTTAGATGATCACTCAGATGCAAAAAAACATGCCGAGAGTTTATCATAATGGTCAGGCTTTTCAAATCAACCTTGGTTTGATTTGATGATCACTAACCCACATGAATGCAAATAGCATACCTACACGCACTGCAAATTGACCTTAGGTCAATTTGTGCACTTCATGTACACAAATACATTATAATGCATTACAAAAACACACAAGCTTTTTCTCAAACATATCCATGCACACTGCAAGTCCACCTTGGGCCAATATGAGAAGCTTGTTTATCACAATGACCAATCATCAAATCGACCCAAGGTCATTTTGAAAAGCACTCACGCACATCTACTTAGATGATAATTCAGGCACACACACACACACACACACACACACACACACACACACACACACACACACACATGCATGCATGCACGCATGCATGGACGCACGTATGCACACACGCATGCACGTTCGCATGCACACACACACACACACACATGCGTGCACATGCATGCACACACACACACACACGCACACACATACATAGTCAAATACACACAAGACATACTTCAAATCAACCTTGGGTTGATTTGAGAAGTGCTAGCATAAGGTGTTGAGCACAATGGCTACGCTATGCAAATTTATCGTAGGTCAAATTTATGATGACTTAAACGTCCAAAAACATGCTGAGGGTTAAACATAAAGGCCAGGCTTTTCAAATTGACGTTGGGTTAGCAAGGAAATGTAATGAAAAAGCATAGGTGAAACATCAGGTAATCCTTTGAATCTTGAGAGCAGTGGAAGACAAAGGGAGAGACGAAAGAGCCCAAGACATCATGACAATTCAAGAAGAGGCAGATCCAAATCCAAAGGGAACCTAGAGTGCTGGCATTATGGGAAGAAAGGACACATAAATAAAGACTATTTCTTAAAAAAAAAAAAAGGAAGGAGATGGACAACAAGAGAACACACAGGAAGCAAATGTAGCAAGTACTATGTTGCAATACATGCCTTAATTCTTTCATTGGATACTATCATTGATGCATGGTTAGTGGACTCAATGTCTTCATTTCATGCTACACCTCATGGAAAATGTTTCCAAGACTTTGTTTAAGGTGATTTTGGAGAAGTTTCTTTAAATGATGATGAAGCGTTGAACGTTGTTGGAAAGGGAAAAGTTTTGATAAAATTGCAAAATGGTAACCAATAGTTGCTGAACAAGTTAAGGCATATTCTTGATTTAAGAAGAAACTTAACTTTAGCAGGACAAATGGATGATGAAGGTTGCACAACCATAGTTGTAGGAAATTTGTGGAAGGTCACTAAAGAGTCAATGGTAATTGAAAAAGGACCCAAGGGAGGTACGTTGTATTTATGTACTAGTAATGCTTACTTTTATATTCAAGCTTTAGGTTCTACTAGTGTAGATAGAACTTTGTAGCATCATAGGCTTGGACACATGAGTGAGAAAGGGATGTAGACTCTTCACTCAAGAAAACTGCTGCTAATTTTTGAAGCAAGTTGATTTGGATTTTTGTGAGAAGTGTGTTTATGGGAATAAAAAGAGAGTCAAATATCTCAGAGTTAGGAAACAAAAGAAGAGAGAAAAGTTAGAGCTTGTGCATACAAATGTATGGGGTCTTACTAATGTATCATCTCTTAGTGGCTCTCACTATTATGTTAGTTTTATTGACAATGCAACTAGAAAAACTTGGGTTTATTGCATTCAAAGAAAATATGATGTCTTTGAAACTTTTAAGAAATGGAAAGCCTTGTTGGCTGAGAATGAGATAGGAAGGAAGGTGAAGGGTTTGAGATGAGATTATAGAGGTGAATACTGCAGCAAAGAGTTTGATAGTTACTATTCATACAACAAAATTCATAAAAAGAAGAAAAATCCAAGAATGCCACAAGAAACTACTGTGTTAGAGAGTATGAACAAACAATTGATCATGGAGCATACATTGAACATTAGACTACATGTAGGGTTTCCCTTACAACTTTGGACTAAAGAGGCATGAATACAACTATCTACTTGATAAATAGATTGCCTTTAAGCTCCTTGGATGGTGGCATTCCAGAAGAGGCATGGATAGGTAGAAAGGTTAACTATTCTTTTATGAAGGTTTTGGTTGTGAAGAATTTGTCTATGTTGATAAGGAATAAAAACAAAGCTTGAGGCAAAATCCAAGAGGTGCTTCTGTAACAAAATCATTAGGAGTAGAAATTTTATATTCAATGAAACTACCATGTATAAAGATCATGTGTAGAAAAGGTCCAAGGAAGAAAGAAAATGCAGACACAGAATACACAACTCTTGATGAAATCATAGGAGGTGAAATTTTGAAGGTTGCATAAAATGAGAATGAGTAGCACATCAGTAAGAACCTCAAATTCCTCCAAGTTCACTAAGAAGGTCTATGAGGGCAAGTAGACCACCTAAGTGATTTTCTCCTTCCTTCAATTATGCTCTATTGACTAAGTTCTGGTGAACCAAATGTTGGGCAACCTACATGGCTACCATGTGTCATTGAGAGCACGAAGTGTAGGAAGTACCAATCCCTCCCCTCCTAGCTATGCATAACCTCCTCACATCCTCAAAAAGATCCTAGGAGAAATATGAGAAGGGGGATAATGGGCAAATATATATCCAAGGCCCCTAAATTGTATGCAATTCTTATGGGATTAGTCCCCTTTCCATGATACACATGTCAAACACATGCGGACACCCTCACACAACCAAGCTCCATATGCTTTCGAGGGGTAAAGGCCACCACAGCTAACACCCCACTGTGGTAAAGTTCTACACAAACCAAATTTGATGCCTAAACTATTGGGATAAGGATGGTCAAGGGCTTGCTCTAAGGTGCATGTGTGCATTTAGGGGAGTCACATGTGTGTGTGTGTGTGTGTGTGTGTTGTAGAAGCTCACCTAGTGCTATGAGCTATCTAGTGTGTGACCTAAATGATGATGTAAGCACAAAGGCCCCCACATGGGAGGTTCCTTCGATTTAGGCAAGTCCCACTGATGTAGGGGCTGATTGCCACTGATATAGGGGAGGTGCCTACACCATCCTCTCACTCTATATAATGGAGGACATTCCTTCATTTTAATAAAATGGATTTTGCCTCACTTGAGCTCTCTCTCTGTCTCTCTCTCTCTCTATGCCATGATGCATCCCCACATTCTTCTACATTTGGTATCTGAGTTGATAGGCTTTGGAGAACTCACTTTGGTAGTGCCACCTCATCATCTTCTCCATCACCTCATTTTGAAGCTTTCTTCTTCCTTCCTCTTCAAAAATGGCTTAGCTCTGTTCTCCCCATCCCTTGCGTCTTTTGCCAAGCCCTCCTAGCTAAAGACTCTGCCCTATGGGCGACTCCTTTGGCTCAGAGCATTCCTCTAGAGATGGTCTATTTCACTCGTGCTGATCCAAACAGAGGTTGATGACCAAATACGCAATTCTACCTCTATGCTCATCTATTTCTAGAGTCCTTCTAGCACAAGTTAGTCTATGTCTAGAGATTGCTGGAGCAAGGAGAAATCAAGGAAAGAACAGTCAAAGAAGGCGCAACTTTCCCAGATAGAATGGTGCACTATTTCGCCTCTTGTATGGCTAGTAAATCATTGGACTCCCTTGGCATTGGTGGGGGGCGGTTACTCCAAGATGAGTTTGTTATTGTGGTCCATAGAGATTCCATTCCGGGACACTATGTGGCCCAGGATGACACCATGCTTGACCCAAATCTGGCACTTAAGGGGGTTGAGGGATATGCGGTATAAGTGGCACTGCCTGAGGACGAGCCTGAGATACTTTAGGTGGTCATCCCATTTTGAGTTCACGCAGATATCGTCCAAGAAGACTTCCACAAAGTCCCTTAGATATTCCTTGAATACCGTAATCATCATACGTTGGAAGGTAGCAAGGGCATTCGTTAATCCAAATATCATCACCTTGGATGCATATACACCCCATTCGATTGCAAAGGCACTCTTATGTTGATCTTGGGGGGCAATCGACACTTGGTTGTAACCTAAAACTCTGTCCAAAAAGCTACACTACCATAAAACTAGGAAGAAATGGCAGCATAAAAGTGCCATTTCTACACTCGGGGGGGTTACTTAGTGTAATATGTCTATATCACGTGCATGCAAGGGTTCTTTTCTAAATCCCTATGTAACCTATTTGTAGTATTTCCTAGTATCCCCTCTGTAAATTTTGGGAAATTTTATAAATCCCCTTCTGTAAGTATATTTATTTTCCTAGAGGAATTTTAAAAGTCCTTATGTGAGTCATACACTACTACTTTTGGAGTCCCTTTAGGTAGGATGAGATATTTAAACTGCAAGATCCCTACATCACTTGCATTATTTGAATCTACACACAAAAAATTGAGGTATCGACTGCAATAATGGGCAATGCATAACTTTAAGATGGGTTTGTGTCTTGATGATGCCATAAGGCAAGAGAAACAAAGAATAAAGACATATGTGCAAAAATTAAGAGGAACAAATATCAAACAAGACAAATCATGTGTGCCGTACACCAAGAGCGAAGAATTGTGCAAAGTCACTTGAAACACGTAAAGAGCTCAAGAAACAACCTTTATAAAAATACTACATGAAAGATTGGGAGCTTTTATAAATGCTTTATATCTTTCAATTTTTTACAAAACCATATGTATGGGTGTTTTAGCTAGGAGAAGGGATGATAGATTAGCCAATTTTACAAAGCATTCAATGACGATATATAATATTTATTTCTTGCCAAATACAAACATCCACTAAGTCATATCAAACCATGGTATTAAAACCATAGAGGCTACATTCATACAACATCTTGTTGTACCCGATGCCAAAATAGCATTTTAAAACTTGCTTAATGGCATTCATATAAACAAAAGTACCCAGGCGGTTGCAAATCATCCACTTCTGTGATTCAAGGTCCTGCAAAAAAATAATTTAAAAAATCCATCAAGAGAAATCAAACTAAACTCAGCGCATAGTAATAATCGTAATAAAGCTTTTATCATATTAGAAAGATAACAAAGAAGCCCCTACCAAGTGCGTTTAATGCCCCTTTACAAAGTCATTGAATACATTCCAATCATTCTCATCTAAAGTATACTTATTGCTATTACACTCATAGGTGAGGTTTGCCAATGCAATTACGCTCTCAATATTTATCATGTCAAGGTCTGTAAGGTCATATGTGAAGCATCTTGAACCTTTTGCCTTTTGATACCACCCAAGCTGGACTTCTACTCCAAAAGGTCTATCTGAAAGGTTGAACCCTCTTTTATATTCCACATATCCCCCACCAACCTTTCTCCTCATTTTTTGAACTCGTCCAAGGTACCATATAGCTTGTGTTTTCTTTTTTTGCAAAGATCTTGGATTGCATTTCCTTTTGCTTTTCCTTCTTTTGTGTTTTTTATGAAAGAATACGGCACAATCGGAACCTATTCCAAATAGGTTCTCATTTGATGTAGCAAGAGGTATATCTTCCTTAGAGTAGTATACTCCTTGGCGAACCCTTGTGAGTCTATCTTTAGAGAGTGTGGGATTTCCATTAAGTTGGCTTACCAATGTGGACTTGAAGAGAGTTTTACCATCAATGGTAACAACTGGGCTCACTGCTTCTTGTTCATCTAGGAGAGAATCCACCACATGTCTGATTTCACTTATGGAGGCATCGTTGTCATTATCATCTATTTCTGACACATGATCTGCTTGACATTGGTCTTCTTCTTCAGAATCAAATTCTTGTGAATATGCATCTGCAAATCCATTTGACCAAGGTTCCATCCACCACTTCATATTCTCACCCTTTGGCTTCATATGCAAACTTTCACACCTTTCTTGAGCACTTTTTAGTCCCTTCTTCAATGCTTCGATGATTTTATCATCAGTTGAGACACACTCATAGTCCCCTAGATTAGCTTCTCACATGTTCTCTTTGAGATTCAATTCTCTCCATACATGTTCTTGCTTCTTATGTGCCCTTGTAAATAGAGGACTATCCTCTTTGCATTCAAAGTGTGCGAGCCTATTCATACTACCTGCACTATGTAGCATATCCATCAAGTCATAAGCGCGTTCTTGTCCCACCATGCTTCCAATCTTGCTGAAGAAGATTTCAACTGCATCTGAACCTGTAAGATGTAAAGGACACCTTAGGCCTGGACAAAATTCTCTAAAGTACTTGATTAGTAGGACCACAAAATGGCATGAGAGTTGCACATCTAAGAAAGCTTCCTTAGTTATGAAGTTTCTATTCAACGTATAGTTGGCATGATGAACAATCCAAGACCTCCAAATTTGAAAGAAAAAAGAGACTTTGCCCGCAAGATAGACTTGATCCACAAGATTCAAATGTGGAGATAAGAAGATGTCGATGTAATCCCTAGCAATTTCAAGATAAGCTTGTGTTCCTAGCATGCTCCTCTCTTTGCTATGAATTCCATTGTTTGCCAATTCTCCCAAGCACCATTACACTTGTTTACTGCATATTCTTTGAGCTCCAGCCCAATTTTGGCAGTCATCTCGCCTAATGTCTCCCTCCCTTAGCATATGCTTGTCGATAGAAAAAGCATCATACACAATAATGACATGATTTAAGGTGATCCAAACATTGCCAATAGCTAATTGACACTTAGGCTTGTCAAGAACATTGACTAACTTTTTTCCATTATGTACAAAATCTTGATCATGCAGCCCAAAAACTTGATTTTCTAAAACTTTTGCTGAGAGAGGCCATCCATCCCATTTTATCCCAAATCTACTACCTCTTTTATCTAGATAATCGGAGATCATCAATGTTCTTCGTCGACTATCACCATCAGATGATTGGACCAACCGTGGTCTTTAGCTTCTCATTCCATAAGTTTAAAATAGCATCCCATTGCTTGTGGACAAAACTTGCATCAAATCGGCTGCAAGTGCAATGAAGTGCAAGAACCAAGCGTGGGAGTGCATCATGCAATGGATTGGCAAGAAAAACTCTTGCACGTCCACCAATGACACAATTTTGAAATGCATCAATAATCTGATCATATCCTTTTTGTCCTTCTCCCACTTTGATCATGCATGTGGTCATGCACTCATGATCATCTACTTTATATCCATCAAAACCCACAAGCATGTCATCCTTTGGATTCCACCTACAAGCAATAATAAGCACAAGTCTGTAAGATCATATGCAATTCTCTTGCATTCAAAAACAAGATTTAGATTATGAAAATAATTTAGAGAAAAAGGAGGTTACCTTATCCGCTTCTTTATTGCAGTTTCATCTTCCACTATGATGAAGGGAATCCTTGACATGATTCCATGCTTTTCTTTTTCTTTTTCATAAATTTCAGTGATTGCATCAAAAAGATATCCATGTATACCAAGTACAAATTGAGTAGCAAGTCTTTGCCCTCGCTTTGTCGTTGATAAAGAAGGTTCATTGAGGTTGGAACTCAAGAAGTCATGTAACCTTGGACCTCCCCACATCCTTGCAACCTCAAATATTGCCTTTGTGTTCTCACTATATCTTTGTCTAGCACTTGACTTGATTATGTTTGTGGCAACATCTTGTAGAAAGTCCCATAAGGCAACTTTACCACCAAACTTTTCCAATCTATGGGCTTCGATTATGTTGTTGCAAAATCGTTTTACATCCTTTCGATTGAGAGACTCTATGCTAGCTTCTCTTAAAGTGCGGACTCTTACTGAAAGAATGGCAACCTGAGACTTTGTCCACCATAGTTGCTTAGAAAGGTCTCTTACTCGTCTTTTAGCAAAAAGAGTTGCATTTCTAAGCTCAGCATCTTTGTAAGATAATCTAGCCTTCTTCCACAACCGGTACCCCTATCTCCTCTCTTATTCTCAACCTTCTCTTCTCTATACAATCTCATTCTAAAGTCAACAAGTTTA
Organism: Dipteris shenzhenensis; assembly: GCF_047967505.1. NCBI lineage: Eukaryota > Viridiplantae > Streptophyta > Polypodiopsida > Gleicheniales > Dipteridaceae > Dipteris > Dipteris shenzhenensis. The sequence continues at coordinate 25,774,955 of NC_141612.1, forward strand.
ACTATCCCCTTGCAATGGTGGCATGTAAAGTCTTTAAATGGTCGCCCATCTTGTGAAATGCGTATGCAACTTATATAATGCAACTTATATGACGAAAGCATCCATCCACATGAATATCAGTACATCCATTATTTAATGTCGCCTTAACATGACGCTCTATAAACCAATACTTCCCACCACATTGATCATCTAAGAAAGGCTTTACCTTGACATACTTGTTACCTACTTTGACCTCATGGCTCCAAAGGCCCCAACATAGCAAGTCAAAATTTACAAAAGAAGATTCATTTTCTTTATTAAAACTTGAATCAACAGAGAAAGCACTCGTACTTGGGCTTCTAGTTTTTGTTGAAACCAAAAAGTTGCTAAGAGATTTTTGATTTGGATCATGCTTCTTATCCTTTCGAGGATGCCCTCACAAGCCAGTGAGTGCTACCTTTGGATTTTCATCTTTTCTCATGAGCGACTTGATATGAGAGTTTGACTTTGTGTGTTAATTGAGAACCGTGTACAAATATGATCTTGGAGGACATAAACACAACCATGCATCATCATATTTGCATTGCACCTTCACCAAGCTTTTGTCCTTAAAATCATGTATTGTAGCTTCAACAACCTCAAAATCCCAACCTATTGAAACGATAGGAGATGAGTAAGAGACTTAATGTAAGAAGTGGCAAATACTAATTGAGGAATAAAGGAACAAATAATACCTTCATTTGTGGACATAAAAGATTTCATCTTCTCTATCACATCTTCTATCTCTCTTTTGTCATCCTTTGTCAGTTGATGTACTACTTTGGGCATATCTTCTTTTCGTAGTCCTCGAGCAACCATATACTTGAGCTCATGCTTTTTACTTTCCAATATGTGAAATCTCATGAAGTTAGAGAAGCAATTGTATGCTGCATGCTTGCCTTCTATCAATCCTTTACCATAAAGTTCATTACACTCATGACACCAAATTCGCACATGGGGCACCCCATTGAAGTCCTCAGAATGCAACTCAAACTTATCATCCCTTGACACTACCATTTCCTTTAGCTTTGATCTAACTCTATCCAGATTCATGTTGCCAACATTCAAGAATAGTTGGGCTTAGTAATCTACTAGAAAGCTTTGAAGACATGTGCACTTGGGCATCAAGATTTATGTCATCAGCTAGTTGAGTGCAATGTCTTTTACATGGATAAGGAGTTTCCTCTATGCAGCATAGACTTCTCTTGATGTGTACTAAGAGTTGATCATTGATTTTCCATCGTTCCTCTTGCCGTTTGGTTATTATATATTCGTCCTCAACAAACTCAAAGGGTTCCAATAGAAGCTCATCACCTTCAATTTGTTCACGAACATGAGAGAATGTGGGATGACCTGTGTCTCTTGTCACCCTAACAACACCTAATTCCTCCTTATTATCATAGTCAATCACTTGAATCCTAAAAAAAGATGCCATGATAGGAGACAGATGTACTTCAAAATAAAATGAGAACCTTAATTATAACCCCCCTCCACCTGTGTGTGCATGACCTGCAAAATTTAGATTGCCAATTTGTGCATAACTGGTGAGTTTAAATTTAATCATTATAATAAAAATTTGTATGCATGACTCATGGGTTTGAGTTTAACCATAATAAACACAAACTCTTCCCAAATTAATACACAATTCTAATACACAAATATAAAATTTTGAAAAAAAATAAAAATACATTCTAAGACACTTTACACTTTATTAAATTCAAATACTATAAACACATATACTAGTATTCAAAATGCAAGAAGTTACAGCACGAAGATAAAAATTTGAGAATTTAAAAAAAATATATATTATATTACTTTATTAAATTCAAATAGTATAGATCCATATACTAGTATTCAAAATGCATTGAAAGAGTAACATTATAGTTTATAAACATAATTGTCCAAGAGTAGCTTTATAATAAGATCGGATTAATAAAACTGAGGCATCATCTCAACTGCAGGCCGCAAACATGCATGGGGTTGAGTGTTAAATCTTGCTAGTCGATTATTCATCTCGGCCAGTGTCATTCTATTTTGTTTTTCCACAAACATATAGTTAGTTGCATTGAAATAAATCTGCCGCAACTTGCCACTCCATGCTGACTGTTTTGTGTAATCCTCTTTGAAGTAGTATTCCTTACACTCCTTATAAAAATTAATAACCTCTTTAATCATGTATCCCATGGCAAACACATCTGATTCTTTACTGTAAGCATTGGTGTTCTCAGGGTCAATTATTTCTGGAGCTTGCCAAGGCCGGAGTTGATTTTGTCTTATTGCTGTACTCTTCTTGATCTTATAAGTCACATCATCCATATCTGGAGTACGCTTCACAAAATTAACAGCTTCTCTTGATTCACTGTATCGAAGCAGCAATCCCCAATCAATGATGCCAACCCGTGGACTATGATTCTTGGTAAAATCTAGCATGACATTGAAAGGGTGTAGATCACAATGTATAATGCCTTCTTGGTGTACAGCTGCTAATGCATCAACCAATGCGTGTATGATGTCTGGGGTAGCTTCCAAAAATGCCTTTAATCTCGTAAGCTGTACATCACTTAGTATTGGATCTGGTTCTCTCCTAGTGACTCCATTGCCTTTCAAGCATAACACTTGCTTTCTGAAAGTCCCTTTCTCAAAGTGTAGCTGCATCATCATGTCTCCAATACTCCCTCCATTGAAGTATGGAAAAATGTTGATCCAAGGCAAGCTTCTAGTAAATCCTATGCATCTGACAATACCTGGATGTAAGATTTGCATTCCATATTCTTTGTCAAATGACTTTAAGGTGTGAGATATGTTCCCTTTGTAGCGCTTCGCCACATGAGTAATACTTCGAGGAAAGAAAGAGATGCCATTAAAAGTGACTTTAAAGCATACTCCAAATGAGCCAGCACCAAGATTCTCACCCTCCTCTATAGCCTCATGGGGGATACCTAACACAATTGAACAATCACCATTCCTAAATGAATGTGCTTTGTGAGAAGCATCCCCGTGACTACCGTCAATAACTAACCATGCCTCAGAAGTTGGATCGCATGAATGTTTTGATTGCTCATATCGCACTCTCTTCGAAATAGTGAAATGTGAATCTATGTCTTTTGCCCTCTTGCTTCTACCCTTCTCCTCTTTCCACTTCAAATCCCAAAAACCTAATTTTTCCATGTCAATATTAGGAGGCATGTCATCTCGCAAGTCTTCTGCACATTTCTTCATATTTCCTATGATGCTATTGATCATGTGACATACTCCACCTTCATTCATTTCACTTTTGGGCAACGTCTCTCCCATTGTGTTGGCTATGACCTCATTGTAGAAACACTCTATCCGTATTGCATTGCTAGTTATGTCTATTATTTGCTCCTTGCTCATCTTACTTATCCCTATACAAAGATGCCGCCTAATGACTTTGAGCCAATTTTTCCTTTGCTCTGCTTGCATCTTTTCACAAAAGGATTTCTGGCAAAACATGCATGAAAAAACCAAGTATTGAGAGAGAATCTAAAATATATTCATATTTTAAATAATCAATGAACACAAAGTTAATTACAATAAAGAACGCAACGAACTCCATTCTTATGAAATTTGCATCATGCTTACATGGGCCTACCATTTGAGTGTGTGGAGAAGTGTGTGTTAGACACTAGATAATCAACATTGGAAGAGTATTTCAAATAATATCCAATGGTTGATTGGATGAGAGCAGAGACTGTGAAGGGGAGGTTGTAGGAGCTACAAAACACAAGAGAGAGAGAGGGGTCGGCAGGGAGGGGGGGTTGAGCAGGGAAGCAAAAGAGGGAGGAGGAGGTGCTGAATTGAGGCAAATTGTACACTAATGAAAGAAGAGGAGACTAAGCCAAATGTGGTAATGCCTTATAGGTTAGAAGGGAGATGAGGTTATCTTGATCCTCCTCCACAAACCATAATTCATTCAACTAAAACCCATATATCTAAAGCTATATAAATTTTACATTTTTATATATGAAAACATGCACACTTTAAAAACCTCCATTTTATATTCTAGTCGACTAAAAAACAGGCATGTTTTATGAATGAAAAGCCATAAAATTTGCATTTTTAATCTTCCAAGTGTAATACCTATGAAACACTTACAAGAACAATTTCCATAAACTTGCAAATAGAAAAAAGTCAGGTGAAACCTAAAACTTTTCAGTTTCATTGTAAGGCTTTGCAAGTTTTTGGGGAACACTGCAATGGATGCTAGGGCCTAGCCAAAGAAATGAAACTTCATGACTGATGATGCCAAATAGATTCTGAACACAAGAGTCGCATTATCATTGGTGTAGAGACAATAGAGGGAAGAGGATGGAGATGCAGTAGGCATTTAGCAAATATAGATTCCAACCCATAAGATCCATAGCTTGTAATGGGTGGAATCCATAGTTTCCACGCACACTAAATATTTGTGAAAATTATTTTTCCCTTTCATAGGCATATAACCATGGTGGATGCCCTTTGGCCTCCTTTGCCCCACTCTCTCCTAGTCCTCCTAGCAACACCTTGTGCCTCCCCTTGCCTTGTGGAAATAGTATCCCTCCTGGCGAGCATTTTCTCTTTGCCTTACACTGACCTCTGCTCATCCATTGCTTCAACTCGCCTAGCCATGTGGTTGCCCTCCTATCCACCAAGACTCCTAGCTATGGTGAAAGGGAGGTGGCTCAACAGGCTTCCTTGTGCCCCCCTCAACCCTGTGTACATTAGGTTAGCTACTTCTTGTTAAATTATGCTAGGTTTCATTATTACTGTACATTGTGTTAATCAGATGTATGACTATAATATAACTGCATTTAGGACCTATGCTCCAACGCCATGCTAACACCTATGTACAACCACATCCATGACAACTTGGGGAAATTTTAGCATTGTCCTTCTAATAACTAATCCACCACTAGATGCCGCAAACAACAAGATGCCATTTCTAGGCATTTTTAGGCATTGTGTAGCATATGCATGCTGCAAACAACAAGATGACATTTCTAGGCATTGTATAGCGTATATAATACCTCAAGAAAAGATACGGTCTAAAGAAGCTAGAAAGGGTCTTCTTTAATCTTTGAAGATACCATACATTAGAGCCTTCTTTAGCTCTCAATGTAGCAGACACAAGGGCTTATGTTCTCCTAACCTAGAAATAGCTTTATTCTTTCATTTACTTTGAATTCATCATTTTTACCATATTCTAGTTCAAACTGTCACTGGTAGTGATGCTCATGGTACTTGTTGATCTACAACTCTAGGCACAAGTGCATGAAAAACCCTCAAGCATAATGGGTTTCTCACTCAATGACAAATTCTCATTTTGCTTTTGATCCCTTGTTGCTATATGGATCCTATATTTTCCCAAGTGGGAGAATCCTTTTGAATAGGGCTATCTAAAAATAAATACCTTACTTCTTTACTCTCACAGGTTTTATCCAATGGATTTAATTATAGGAGTGGCTCTCTACTATCTATCCTTTTTTAAATAATAGATCAATTGTTTGAGAGCCAGAAGGATATTTACAAAGGCAGTGCTAAATAGACTGAGTAGAACTTAAGAAAATCAAGTATAAGAGGCATCAACTTCAAAATACTCCTCCACCATTGATTCAATGCAATCCCTCTGTGGATAGAAAGAAAAAAAAAGAGAATGACAAGATTTAAAAACTTCAAAAAATAAATTCAAGCATTCTAATCTCATCCTAATGAAAAGGCCAAAAAAGAGCAATAAAGAGAGAAAATTATAGCATCATAATCTCATCCTAATGCAAAGGCCAAAAAGAGCAATAAACTCGCAATAAAGAGAGAAAAGGTTTTTATAATTCTCTAGAATTCAAGAAAGCATAGTATCCTTATCTCATCCTAATGCAAAGGCCAAAAAGAGCAATAAAGAGAGAAAAGATTTTTAGAATTCTCTAGAATTCAAGAAAATACAAGAGGAGCACTTACTCATTTCAAAAGGAAAATGCTAGTACTAGCATTTCAAAATGTCCCATGACATAAGCCACTCTACGCAAATATCCATGTCACATGTTGCAAGCTTCTAGATAATTTTTAATATAAAATGCCCTTCTGTATATTAACCTTTGGGTATTAAATTACTTCCTTATGTATATATAATTCTGTAAGTAATTGAATTAATAAAAACCCATCTGTTGAACTCACGTGATAGGGTTACATATGACAAGTGGCCCCCCCGAGTTTCTACATTACTAAATGGCACTTTCATAATGCCATTTCCACATGCGCCATTTTTTAGAAATGGCAACCAAAAGTGCCATATATTTTTGCCATTTTTATGTATGAAATGGCAACTAAAAGTGCCATATTTTTGTCATGTTTATGTATGAAATGGCAACTGATAGTGCCATAAACTTTTGCCAATTTTTGAAAATGGCAACTAAAAGTGTCATTTTTATGTATGAAATGGCAACAAAAAATGCCATATATTTTTGCCATTTTCATATATGTAATGGCATGAGTTTTGAGATTAAATCTAAAACAATTAGTAAACGTATAATATAAAAATTTTAAATTATTATGTTTGGAATGGCAAATATACGATATAAAAGTTACCAATTCTTTATTATGTTTGAAGTTGCATATTTAGACATAAAAGTTATAATTTATTATGTTGATATGGCAACAAAGTGACATATAAGCTGCTATTTCTTATGCTAGAAATGGCAATATTAAATCAGGATTAAATCATGATTATCTTTTTCTTAGATCATAAATGGCATAAAAGAGTCATTTTTAACTTCAATGAAAAAAAAGTGATGTAAACGCCCATTTCTTATATTATAAATGGAAAAAAGAGTGACATGAAAATTTTCATTTATGAGATTTTTATGATATTCTAATGGGCATATTTTGACATTGAAGTTATATTTCAATATATGTGTTTCAGAAGAGTAACATTAAAGTAAGCTTTTATATAGGTTTTAGTTGGATAAAATGTTGCATTAAAGTCTACGTTTTACACGTTCTAAATAGCCAAAAAGAAGTGACAAAGTTTGTTTGAAAATGCTTTTCAAACGTTGGAAAAGAAAGTGTAATGTGGCATTACCCAAAAGAAAGGTTAGCACATAAAAACAAAGTCAAATCAAATACTATTGCATATAAAGCAGTCCTTACAAACCATGAAGCAAGTAAATCTTTTTCACAAGAGTATCTCTACAAAATGGCATACAGAGTATGACCCCCAAATAATGATGTGCTAGAAATCAGGAATGAATATATGATCATCCAATTAGCTAGGAGTCCATGATGTCTCCTTAGAGACCTAAGCTCCTTGTGATTTTCATCATGAATTAGACTCTCACTAACACTCTGCCCAACCTCAAGGACTCTAGCAATTTCATACAGGGCTATGAAGAATGGTTGCCCTTCCTATCTGATCCAAATAGGAGAGAGACTATGGCTCCACCCCTAGGTTGATGCTTTGGTCTATCAAGATTTCAACCTTCTTTCCATAGAGATCAACTCCAAAAAAACAAAAGATGAAACTAAATTCCATATAAATGTCTCCTTGTAAAAAAATGTATGTTGAGCTGACAAGTCCGTAGTTGTATCTTTAGCTACAACTTCAGATGCAACTCTTCCACCCACACAAGAAGCTTGAATAAGCATGATTGACTTCCATTGTTCCCATGCCAATGATCTCATTAAAATAAAACAAGAGCTAATCTGAATTATTCAGGCAATCCAATACATAATCAAGAACCTTGGATTGTTGTGATTCTTTATCTCAATGTGTCCACATAGCCATCAATAACACTTCTACTTTGAGTCACCATCCTTGCAATCTCGAGCCCCCAATGACCATTGATGCCACATTCGTAGCACCACCCTGTACATGGAGGGCTCACATACTCCCAAAACGGCCACCATCTTGAGGAAACTATCATACCATATATGTTGGGATGAGACATCACACATACAATTACATTAAAACAACAATGAAAAACACAGACAAACGAAACACACACTTAGACACACTTAAACAAATTTGTTTAACTAAACATGTAGAAAAACCAAGAGACGTGAAATTTGAAATAACATCGTCAATAATTTTAAGCATAGAAACACATGTTCTCATTAGTGTCCAATCGTAACATGCTACGTTTTGGGTTTTGAACGAGAGTTTGGACTTGCTCCAAGCAAAGAAATAATGCATGCATAGAAAGTCATAGTATATCTTTGAATGCAAAGGTGGAGGTTTGACGAGTGGTTTGTTGGACCCCATCTATAAGCCCCATATGAGGAGAGCAAGGGGAGGTAGACTTGAGTTTAATGGGTGCAAATCACAAGTGCAATCATCAAAAGTTGTACGAGGTAGTATAGAGCATGTATACAAGCCCAGACCACCCTAGAGAAGGTCACAATTAGCTCAAGAATTGCTAAGACATTGGGCCCTTTCTATGGGATGCTATAGAGAGATGTATGGATTATTTGGAGGCTAGATCTTATTAGGAATAGGTCTAAGAACTAGGCAGGATTGCTGGAGCTAGTGATTGTGTCACAAGGAATGGAAGCCAAAAACAGCTTGGGAAAGACCCGAATGGGGAAGTGAAAGGCATGGAACAGTGGTTGTGTACCACATGAGCTAGGTGGGGCCAGGTAAGCCAGGTTAGGTTGGTAAAAGCTAGCCAACCTAGGCTGGTTGGTTCAAACCAAGGTTAATCACAACAAATTGCAGGCTTGGCCAAATCTGGTCAGGTAATTTGGGGGCCTATGGCCCTATAAAAGGGAGCCCTCAAGGCTCAGTTCAACATCCATTTGTATGAGAAGTTTGGAGCAGAAGGTAGCCTATCTCAAGGACCTATCCAAGAGCTTTTGATACAGTTAAGGGATGGTAAATCAATCCTATTAATAATGAGTCTTCCATCAAAGTACAACGAGCCGGTCACCATCCTTAGGGTAAACTTTGACTCCTTGAATTTTTGTGATCTTGTTGTAATGTTAAAAAATGAGGAAAGGAGAGTGGAAATGAGTCTTGTAGGCATAAAAGAGCAAGCACTTGTAGTCAAAGGAAAAAAGAAGGTTCAAGACACTAGGAAGAAGGCTATGCTAGCATGTGGTTATTGTGGATGAAAAGGACATGATGAGAGAAGCTACTTCAAGAAAGATTTTGATGACAGAGTCAAGAATGAAAAGGATATGTCTAGTAGCTCTAGAGCTTTCTTGATTGAAAAAGGTGGAGATGTTCAATTTGCAAGATTGGTTTAGGACAAACTACCACCAGTCATAGATTTAGATGCAGAGTATGCTTTCTAGAAACTACATGGGCTCACCATTTTTGGTTTGTTGACGGCAACAGTCTTTTGGCTTTGTATGTCTTCTAACAACCCCTACTCAATTTATGGGAGGGATTGTTGGAATTAGTTACTATGTGTGGTAAACCTTGTAGGTGTTGGTTGGTACCTCTACACCTATCAGTATTGCATGAAAAAGAGAGTGTTATTCCATATATACTCATGATTTGGTGCCCTGGATGTCTTGCCATCTTCTAGTGAGTTCATGGACTCCATGAGAGTTGGAGGGACATCCCTCTAGTAGGAGGAAAAGGATGTTATTATGCTGGGCAATGTGATTTGATTGATGGGGTGCAGATGATGGTCGTGGACATGTTGAGCTCTCTTCTTGTGAGGCGTATTGGTTGCTAGAGGTGGTGTCAAGTTATTCTATAAAGCCTTCTTCTCTACATGGAGTGAGCATGCTAGTGAAGTATATCTAGTTGTGTCACCTTTTCTTTTGGATTTGGCTATGTTGGTCACAACATCACTTGTATTTCTTGGGTGGTGACCTCAATTCTCATATAGGCTTGTAGATAGTGTGTGTTGTCAAGAGTCTTTGTCTTGTACTAGACTATAAGATCAAAAATTCTTGTAAGCTATGAAAAACACAGCAGTGGTAAGTAGCAAGATGGGTTGTGTTTTGGTTGCTTTTTGAATGCAATAGACAATTGCCATCTTGATCTTCTATTTACAATTATTATTATTTCATGTGAGGTTCTTCATATTCTATGTGTGCTTGGAAAATATTGTGATCACCACAATCTCCAACAATCCATATCAAACTTTGCAAGAACTCTGAACAAGTGTCTTACTCATTAAGGCCTGCACAAAGTCTCATACCCACACCAAACACATCCACGTATGATACAAACAAAGTGATGCATATTTTAAACAATCATACACAATCCATGGTAACAATCATGAAAATATGGATGCCCAACCATGCATATAATGTATGATCCACATAGAAATTTGCAAGCACAAGGATATTACTCTCATTAAGACCTACATCGTACGACCATTGGGCATGCAAACATGTGCTAGAGGATATTCTCACTAAGACCTACATAGTAGGATACCCATTGGGCATGCAAAAATGTGCTAGAGGCACACCAATGTATATTTTTAAACTCATGCATGATTCATGGTAAGGATAGTGGAATTTACGTGTGCCCAACCATCAACCACATAGGCACACATGCTAGAAGCATAGTTGCATGTTTTCAACACTCATGCATGATGCATGGTAAGAAATGTGAAATTACACATGCCCAACCATGTACATGATTTCTAATCCACATCAAGCTCTTTGAGTAAATCTGAGTTGATGCTATGTTTAAGCCATCAATGTTAAGAGATAATTTGGCTTATGTTTAAGGAGTGTCTGATTATAGTAAAGTAAGGTTCCATTGTATTACAATTAGTGATGTTCTTTTCAACAAAAATATAAATGTTGTTAATTTTCTTAGAGAGCTTATCGATGTAAAAGTGAAAAACTACATACTTTTGCTATTTTGATTCATCTAATAAATTTTTTATAATAGAACTAGTTTTTTATCACAAATGTAATACATCTAGTGTTCTTTTTACAGATGTCTTCAAGCTCCTTGGCATTGGACCAAGTATTAAGTGGTTTTTCAACTTGATCGAGAGTAAAACTAGTGGTGGCTTTTGATTCAATTTGCACCTACAAAGCAACAAGTATTTAAAGATGCAAATGTGGAGCATGAAATGGAAGATCAATAGAGAAAGGTGTTGGAAGCTAGCACTTCCCAATACACCTTCTACAAGAGTTTTAGAATGCAAAGATAATTTGAGTTTCTCAAAGGGTTTCTCATATAATGGTTTAGAACTCAAATTGTATGATAAAGATGTGTGAGAACTAACCATAGATGATTGAGAGGATGAGCATCAATCTTGTGAAGGCAACTTGGAAGATTCTAGCGAGGCATCAATTGGAGAATGACATTGATAGAAAATATATTTGGATGTGAAAATGTGAATTTTGATGCTTTTTTGATGTTGTGTTTTATTCTAGAGCATTATGAACAAAAGTTTTAATGCTAATATTGATGCTCCCTATCTCTTGTACTAATATTGATGGTGCAACCTTGAACTAGGTTGCAGCAGGTAGCCTTTCTATTTCATTGAGCACGTAACTACTAACTTAGAATTGAACTTAAATGTTAGGATTTTATGAAAATTTTAAGTTGCGGTAGGTAGCTTTTTCGTTGTGGAGGAAATTATTGGTAAGTCAAAATTGAACATGAATCCTAACATTTTATCAAAATTTTAAAGGAAAAAGGCGAATGAGTAAAGATGTGGACATGAGACACGATGCAGGGTCCCTTAGGACCTGATCTTCCCTGCAAATGTCAAGGGTGGTGATTTATTATTGGCTTGGCCATATTGTTTATGCATCTTAGGAGCTTAAGCCCAACAATTACATGAATAAGGCGACGATCACAAGAGCTCATAGCTGATCCTCATTGCAATATTGTCACATGGAGTACAATCATATGAATAAAGGTGTCGATATCTTTCGATCTTGCTTCTAGCTTGGATTTCCTTGCTACCTCGCATCAAAAACATGCATCAAAAGAGAGGAATGTTGTAAGAATTCAAATTGAAAACAAGCAATTTTGAATGGATGAGTAATTCAAAATATATATATGATAATATATAATATATAATTATTATAACCACACATAGTGCGGGAAGGGAGGCGGCATGCTTCCTTCCCTAAAGAGTAAGATACTAGCATATTACTTGAGTGTCAATAGTCGTAATCGTAGTCGAATGTGGTAAGTCCATTGCAAGTTCCCTTCCTCCCGTCTCTTTGTTGAGGTTTGAGCTCCAGCTTCCTCCACCAGGCCATCAATGAAACTTACAAGCTTTGAATCAGTTTGCAGCATCTGGATTGATGGAATACTGAATATCTGTGTCCACCCAATGAAGGCTAACCTAAAGCACATTGTTCTCAAGTTTTGATGCTGTCGAGTTCAGTGATACTCTTGCATATTACCTGGATGTGATAGTCGTAATCGTATTTTTGCATATTGGCTGTAAAGGCCACATCTTTAATGACTCCCTTAGTTATCCTACACACACAAATAGAGAACGAGCAAAGCACATTAGGGTGCTAAAATAAAAATTTGGTAGAGGACTTACAAACCTTGCTTTTATCAATGCTTTAGATATAAATTAATAGGTTGATCATTGCATTCAAAGCCAACACTTGGAAGAAACTATTCAGGAAACATAGTATGACGTGTCGAGGAAGCCATCTAGTGTTGTCAAGAACATTGTTCATTTCGATGATGATTGCGACATTGGCTTGAAGTAGCTCTATGCAAGGGATTCAAACTAATGCTAGTTTAGACAATCGCCTAACTTATCCTATGCAAGATGGATGGGCTGCTTTCAACGGGACACCCGAAACTACTTTGTCCAAATAATCCCATAGAGGTTGACTTATTATCTTGCTAGGTTCTCACTATGATATAACTCTAGGATACTTGTTTCATGTTCCTTTTGTAAATTAACATGGATAGTTGTGGCACATAGTGCCCTGAAAATCATAATGCAAGAATAGCATCTTGTGAGCGTGAAAGTTTTGCAAATTAGTTATTGATTGATTGATATTCTTGAGTTGTCATACCTACGTAGCTCTCCCTCGTAATGTAGAAGTTTGTACATATAACTTGATGATGCTTTTCTTGGCATCCCGAGTACCAAGGCCTCTCCACGAGGCAGGAATAGAAAATTGGGCGGTGCCATCCTGCTGTAGGGGGAATGCTATAGTAAAGAAGTGTGCTCTTCAAAAGGGAAAATTTTCATTTTCAAAAAACCTAAATTCCATTTTTAAGATTGGCTGTTTGGTTGGAAGGATTTGTGTGTGTCGCTCCAGTATGGATAGGCTCAATTTGTGGCACCGCGTTCTTTTCCCGTAGAGATCTTATTTCATTACTTGCCTTCATTCAGATAATTTTTGACAGGGGATACGTAAGTTTGTCCAAGCGCTCACAATGTTTGGGTGTTGTGTCCCTTGGAGCCTGAAGCATGGCAGTTGGTACCCGCACCCCTTTCCAATCAGCGAGAAGCGGCTTCGGTACCCTCTCCACTTCCAACGTCCAAGCCACCCACCGTTTCCTGTCCTCTAGTCCACCCTTCTCATCGAGGAGTTGCTTCACCCCCTAGTCTTGCAGCACATTCCCTAAGCTCTTCTTCCACCCTCGCCGGCCCATCCACAGTTCCACCCACTAGTCTTGTAGCACTCTCTCGTTTGTTTCCTCCACAAGCCTCTCATTCAAGCCTTCGAGAAGTCGTTTCAACAAAATGTGAAACAGTTGTTGCAGCTCTTATGCTTCTGCGATCAAGCTATAGACAATAGTAGATGATTCATCACAAGGTCCATGCTATGTATGCTTGAACGAGTACAATAGCTCGCAGTGGGAGAAAAGCCAGAAGAAAACAGTGTAGGGGCTCGTGGATGCTTGCAACCACTGATCGCCAGTTGTTGTTTTCGCTCGTTTCACGTTGAATGTGATTAGAGTTTTAATTGCTCCAGTGGATCGTGGGCATTATCAGTCCAAGTTCATGTGATTTTGGAAGATCTTCTTAATGACAGTCATGAAGATAAGAGCTGGTGCTAGCCATGTGTGATTCGAGGAGTGTTCCATGAGTTGACAGTAAAAGAGACGGGATGCTATTCGGCTGTGATCGTTGCTAAGCAAAGGTCAGAAGGCAGTTTCACCATTGATATACCCAGGTATATGGCTCGCTTGCAGGCAGTATGAGGAGGAAGGTTTGAACAATTGATCATGGCTTCGAAATAGTGGTACGCCAGGAGCTAGGGAAGCTGTTGCTTTTCATCTTGGATTAATTGCTAGCTCTAGTGGACAGTGGGCTGCTGTTCTTCAGCATTCAAAAAGGTCGTGGGAGCTTCGGGTTGTGCCATCAGCTTTACGTGCAGACAATTTTGATCGTTGATGCCGCCAAGGAGTATCATGTGCTTGTATTGCGGGAAGGTTTTATCTCCTGAGGTTCTATGAAATAAATCTCGGGGAGGCAACGTCTCGTACCTAAGCATGAAAGCTCGAAGAAGGCACGTATCATGGGATACGAGAAAGGATTGTCCTGTGGCTGCAAGAAGCTTATAAACCGCTTGGTGCTGCTGAAGACGGGAAAATAATGGTGCAGAGGCCTGCGGTTTGTAGGAGAGCATATTCAATTCTGTAGTAGAAGACTATGACCAGAGGCGAATATCTAGAAACTCATTAGTTGGGAAGGTATATGTGACAACGATAGCCGTCCAGAGACTGATCAATAATTGGTATAGAGAATCATCTCCTGCTACGCACATGCATAAACAAAGAAAAGTTTACAGTCGAGAAGAAATCTCAAGAGGCCATCTTTGTCGAGGAGAAGAAATGAAACCTATTGTGATGTCCACAACGATCTACGAGTATAGAGTAGTAATTGACACAAATGCTCTGCTTGAAAGACGTTCGCATTGTCATGAGGAACTTAGAGAACTCGGAGCAGTTTGAAAATAAATTCCAAAACTTTACAATACTGACCTGAGGTCGCCATCAGAGTATGCAAGACTGGAAGCATGAAGGTGATGGTATTGTTATGGATAAATTTGACCAAGGTAAAAGGCATAAATATATGCGTGTACTTGTATGTGTGGTAATAGGATAATAAAATATGGTGTGCATAGGGCCCAGGGTTAAGGTGACAGGGCATGACCATGTGCCACCCTTCCACATAAAAGGACCCATAAGGTGTGTTGTCTATAATCCATGGTAGTTATATTATAAAATGTTAAGGTGGCATGGTTCCTCCATGTGCCACCCCTCCACCTAGGCGGTCCTATGCCTGCATTTAGTGAGACATGGACCAAGGACCATGGGAGAAGTAATATGAAATAGGTGGAGATGGATAATATATTGGATTATTCCCTCCGCATTTAGTGAGACATGGACCAAGGACCATGGGAGAAGTAATATGAAATAGGTGGAGATGGATAATATATTGGATTATTCCCTCCATGTAGGATAGGCCCATGTGGGGCGGGGGGGGTGTAGATAGTCCAAGAATGCAAGTTAAATAATGGGGAAAGTAGGATGAGGTGGCAAGATTCCTTGTGCCAACCCTCTACTTGTCCTCCTAGATGATTGAACAAATTATAAAATTGGGAAAAGACTAGGGGAGTATCTTAGACTTGGGATATGGGGGTTGATATATGTGGAAAAATGAAGCCAAGGGTTATCGCACACAATTGAGAGTGCTTAACCACCTAGCCCACATGGGAGACTTTTCCACACACACCATGCATGTGGGAGGATGCATTTATTGGAAGAGACCCCCTCTCTTAGCTATAAAAGGAGGGGGCTATTCCTTGATGGGATGCTCATTCTTGTAAAACCACCTAGCTAGTACTTTGATTTCCCTCCCCCATCCTTCCTTTCCAATAAAGCATGACTCTCTTCCCTTGATGTCTCCATCTCTACATTCTACCTCTCATCATGTACATGCTCCTCTTCCCCCTCTTCCTTCCCCCTTGTGCCATAGTCCCCCTCTTCATTCCCACCCCTCTTAATCCCTTTTCCCCACCTATGTTAACGCTTCTTTCCTCACGTTCCCTTTTTCTCTATGGCCCTCGAGTGTCGCCATGCCTAGTGTCTAGCCTCATGCATTGATTTCTTTTCTAGTTAATAGAATTTGTGTGGCTGCCGGGATTGAAATCTCCATGGCTAGTGGTATAAAATTCGTTACCCCTATGGCTGGGTGTAGTTCTGCAGCACCTTCTGTGTGCGGTTCTCTGCTTCTGCGATTCCAATCTGTGTGTCTTCTACTCACAGTTCTTCGTCTCTGCGGCTGCAGAACTTCCAGTTCCTGTGCCTTCAACCTGTGGTTCCTGCACATCTTTCCTGCACATCTTCTGGGTTCCTGTGCCTTCAGCCTACGGTTCTTGCGCATCTTCTGGATTCTTGCGCATCTTTAGTGCGGTGCCACGCATCTTTAAAATCAATTTTATGCATCTTTTGTGTGGCGTCACACAAAATTGCTCTTGCGCATCTGCAACAGACCTCGCGCCCCCTTCCCCCCCTCTATCTTCTTCTTCTTCTTCTCCTCCTTCTCTTTCTCTTCTCCTCTCCTCTCTTTTTATTAAGGAGTGGGAATTGAACCCAAGACCTCCCCATTCACAAAAGAAAGACTTACCAATGGGCCAGCAAATAGGAAGTGATAAAAGTATAATGATATTGCTTAGATGGTGAAATATCATGAACTGTAACTCTCTAACCGTAGGGAGTTTCCTCGTGTTGTAAAAAGCAAAAGTACTTCATTTCATGTGCTCTATTCATATCAGATACTAGATCGTAGATTCTGAACTTTTTCAAGTTCATTCCTTGGATGCACGCCACACGAGGAGGGTGGATATTTATGTTACTTCTCAACGAGTCTAAGGATTTGGTGCTTGGTCCTCTGCCCATTACGGTTACCAATTGGCGAGATCTCTTTCTTAATCTTCATATCGATCTTCAACAATTGATTGTACAATGCATTGTTCAAGGAGACGACAGGTGGGATAATACACTGTGGATGATTCAAGGTAAAGAACTAGTGATACACTGGAAGGACTTTGATTTCAATTCTACTCATTGTGCGGAGATCGAGCTACTTGCTGCATCGGAGGTAATTAAAAGGGTGACATTCTTCGAAGAGTGGGATGTTTCCCAAGCTTGGGGGGAGATTTGGCACATCTGCTTATTAATGCTTGTGGATAAGCTCGTCTTGAATGATTTCTTCTCGATCTCATTACAAAGGTTTCTAGAGCTTGGCTATGGTTGGTAATGTTTCGACCAAGGAATCCATTTGTACCTAATCAACCCTTTGTGCCTCATTTTGAGCTTCAAGTTGTAATTCTTTTTGGTCTAAAGATAAACTATCGACAAAGGATTGCAAGTTTATTTGGTGCTGAACATCTTGCTCAAGTATTGAATTCTCCCCACCCTCTCCTTCTACCTATCTTGGATTATCGAGAAACTTGGGATGTCCAGATTTTAGTCTTGGTGTGATGATATCTTGGCTCCTCCAATTTAACAGCCCATACAAACCTTCGACCAAGGCTACTGGTGTGGGTGTGAAGCTCACTTCACTAGGGGGTGAGGTGTATTGTTATAGCAAGTCTACACTAGCAAGTACTTGCAACCAAGCTGAGTACTCGGCACTCATTTTTGGGCTACAAAAGGCGCAAGAACATTGCATCAAGCAACTTGATGTGCAAGGAGATTCTCAACTCATGTGTGAACAAGTTAGTGGAAGGTGAAAGGTGCAGAGCGAAGGCTTGGTTCCATGACATCAACAAGCATTGGAACTTTGCCAACAATATGAAGAGGTAAAAATTTAGCATATCCCTCGAGCTCAAAATCTAGTTGCTGATTTCTTGGCACGTGAAGCTTGTACACATCAATCACGCATGAAACGAGCGGAAGCACCGCCCCAACAAAGCCGCAAGCCATGAATGAGGGTGATCATTTGTAAGGAATGCAAAGGTTGTGGTCATCATGAGACTAAGTGTTGGGCATATTTGATACGAGTTTATCGACTTCAGAAGATCATCAGAAAGGTCCTCAAGGACATTGCTCAAAAGAAGGATGCCAGACTGCACACCCCTTGAAGAAATAGCATGGCAATTACAAGAACTGGAAGAAGCTGAAGGCGATGTGCAAGCTCTCCAACTGTTGACATTTGTCATGGCATTCTTGTTTGCCTTGATAAACAACCTCATGCAGTGCCATGTCTCTAGCCCTCGCTTGTAAAGATGGATGTGATATCATGAGGGTTGGTCCTTTTAAGATTGTCTATGAGCTATTCTAGTTGAAGATTCTTCCCGTGTAGTATTTCACAATACACCAGTCACACCGTACCCTGCCTATGTGCTTTGTGGATGTATCTTCACCTGATTTTCAGTTCAAGCTACCTCTTTCCATTGTTTGCCAATCGATAAGCCTCATTTCGTCTCTCTCTTTTCCATTTTCCAAGCATGGCTAACATTCCCGTGTTCTGTGGACGGGTTGAAGAAAATTCAAATGAGTATCTTGTGGCCTTCAAGTGCCATTGTGTTTCTCTCAACTCCTGGCCCCTCCTACTAAAGAACCTGGAGTTAATGACCTAGCCGAGGCCCTGAATGTGATCTTCGGCTTGAGATGGTGGGCATCACAAATCAAGCCAATCACCCTCCAAGAGAACGTGCCAATGTTGTGTGCTACGAGTGCCATGGAAGAGAAGTCGTACCACCTCGGACCCCTCTCCAAACCGTGGACCGGGCCACCCCAGGAAGAAGGTGTCCTTCTCAGAGCCCTCAAATGCTGAGATGACAGACCCAATACCAGAGAATACTAAAAGATCTTGTAGGAGTAAGTGGTCGCCCTTGGATTTTCCTATCAGCTTAGGGCAAGAAGACTATTCGATCGTTGAGGACCTTGCTCATCGGTCTTTGAGCAGCACACTTCCTCAACTAATAGCATTAAGCCCTAAGGTGAGACGTGAGCTATAGCAAGGGCTCTCAACAAGGAAGAGCAAGAAAAAGGGAAAGGTATGAAAGGTTTCTTCTATCTCTGAAGAAATTGATCGGCACCCACATACAGTAGATGTCATCCTAGATAATTGTCGTGTCAAAAGTGTGTGTCAATGGGGGAGTTGCATGTAATATCATGGTGCCCCGTATCATGAAGAAATTGAATTTGAAATGCACAAGGCGTTCCTCTACTCAAATCAAGTAGATGGTCGATGACTTGCCACCTTGGGAGTCATTGAGGATTTGCCCATCACTATCAATGGGTTGACCACCATCATCAATTTCTATGTGGTGGACATTGAAGATACAGTCAGGAGTTATCTAGCCATACTTGGGAGACCATGGTTGAGAAAGAGTGATGCAGTCAGCCATTGGAAGACATGACACATGTCTTTTGGTGCTTCTAACGAGAAGATCCCAGTGCAACCAGGTGCCACGGAACCAGAAGAAGAAGAGGAGCAAGACAGTGATACTCTCTCATCCTCAGTGTCTGAATCAATGGAAGAATTAAACAAGGGGGAGGAGTTCTTAGAGGAGGAAGTTTATATGATGGGGGTGTCTCCGACCCTGCCACCTGCAGAAAAGGTAACAGCTAGTCCTCAATAGCTTGAATCTATGCTTTCCTTGACCTCACTCCGAGTGAGAAAGATGAGTTCCTAGAAATGTTCATAGATTTCCCTGACCTCTGCGCAACTAGCTACCACCAGATTCGCCATGTGACTACCATAGAACACAAGATAGAGCTGAAGCCTGATGTTAAGCCAGTGGCTCAGAAGTATCAGAGATTAGGGCCCCTACAGACCGACGCTTTGTGCTCAGAGTTGCAGAAACTTGTAGAAGCTGGGTTTATTGTTTCGGTTCACAATACTGAATGGGTTTCACCAGTGGTAGTCACCCCAAAGAAAAACAACAAGTGGCAGGTCTGCATCAATTATAAGAAGCTCAATGCAGTCACCAAGATGGACCATCATCCTCTTCCCTTTCAGGACCTCATTCTTGAGAAGGTAAGTGGTCATGAGATGTATACTTTCTGTGATGGTTACTCCGGGTTTTATCAGATCAGAATTGCTGAGGAGGATGTGCTTAAAACCACATTTGCCACACCTTGGGGGATGTTTGCATTCAAAGTAATGCCATTTGGCCTCACCAATGCTCTTGCTACCTTTCAAAGATTTATGCAGATGGTGTTTGCTTCTTATTTGGGGGTTTTCTTGGACATGTTTTTAGATGATTTTTGTATATTCTCGGCACGTAAGGAGAACATCATGAAGGTTAGGTTGGCCTTCCAATGGATCAATGATGCAAATGGTAGCCTCAACCCTGATAAATGCACCATTGGAGCGACTCAAGGGAGGTTACTGGGGCATATTGTCTCATCCAAGGGCATCAAGCCTGACCCCAAGAAGGTAGAAGCTATCCTCAAGCTCTCCCCGCCAACAACCAAACGTCAGGTACGCTCATTTGTCAATCTAGTAGGATACTATCATCGCTTCATTGATCAATATGCTGCTTTGATGCGACCCATGACTATGCTATTAAAAGATGCAGTTGATTTCTCTTGGGCTGAGGATTGTGATCATGGGTTTGCACAAATCAAAAGTGCTCTGGCTTCAGAACCCATTCTACACAATCCTGATTGGTCAAAGACTTTCTATATCAATCCTGGGTTTGGTGAGCATACTTTGGAAAGTATTCTTCTCCAACAAGGGGAGGATTGGTTCATGTATCCCGTTCGATTTGCTTCTGGACAATTGCTTGAAACTGAATGACGCTACTCTGAGGCTGACAAACATGCCTTGTCTTTGGTGTTCTGCATTGAGAAATTTAAGCATTATGTGGTTGGAAAGTCCATTATAATCTGTAGCAATGGTCTTGCAAAGCAGGTTCTTCAATCATCAAATTCCATGGGCCGGTTGGCCAAATGGTTGGCAGTCCTACAAGAATATGATTTTTCTTTCAAAATCCTAAAGGGGGGCTGTTCCAATGTGAAGAATGCTTTGATTGATTTAGAGGAGTGCCTCGATGTAACCCTTGTAGCGGTCATAGAAGTTGGGGATCCATGGTATGGTGGTATCTATAGATTTCTGACCGCTTTCTCCTTTCCTCCAGAAAGTACTAGCTATGAGAGAAAGAAGATCCGCAGAGATAGTAGGCGCTATACTCTCTTTGATGGGGTGTTGTACCGTCAAGGCATGGATGGGGTACTAAGATGAGTTATTGATGCAGATGAAGTACCTAAGGTATTGAAGCATTATCATGATGGATTTTGTGGAGGCCATTATGCTGGTGACTATACAGCTAAGAAGATTTTACATGCTGGGTACTACTGGCCGACCTTGTTTAAGGATGTCACTATGTATTGCAAAACTTGTGAACCATGCCAATTCTTTGGTAGGAAGGATTTGTGTCCTGGGAAACATCACCCAGTGATGTCCATCCATCCGTTTCAGAAGTGGGGAATAGATTTTGTTGGGCCCCTGCCCATGACAGCCCGCAAAAAGAAGTATCTTCTGATAGCCACTCAGTATGTCACTAAGTGGGCCGAAGCTATCACCCTCACCGTTACAAATGGTAAGGCAGTTTCAAATTTCATATTTGAATGTATCTGCACAAGGTTTGGGACACCCATGGAAATAGTATCTGACCATGGGAGTCCATTCTTAAATGAAGCAGTGGAATTGCTCATGGATCGCATGGGTATTGATCATCGCACTTCTAGCATCTATTATCTAGCATCCATGGGACAAACAGAGCAGACCAACGGCCTCCTTTGTAAAACCATGGGGAAAATGGCCACGGGGAACAGGAGCCAGTGGGATTAGAAGGTCACTGAAGCCGTGTGGGCTTACAACATCACCAATAAAATGTCTATAGGTCACACTCCTTTTGAGTTGGTGTACAGTACTGAGGTAGTTTTACCACTAGAGATAGAGATTCCGGCCTTGAGATTAGCACAAGATTAGAGGATGACAAAAGATGAACATGTAGAGGCCAGGTTGGTACAACTTGAGAAGCTAGATGAAACCTGACGCCTTCCACCATCACATAGAGATCCAAAAGAATCAACAAAAGGCCCGCATGGATGCTAAGATTCGCAAGGGATGGGAAAGAAACTTTGCTGAGGGGGATGTTGTGCTATGCTTTGATAATAGATTGGACCACCAGATGGGTAAAAAGTTCCTTCCACTATGGACCGGTTCATACAAAGCCATCAAGGAACATAGCAATGGGTCTGTACAAGTACAGGAGCTGCATGAGCCATATGGCAAGAAGGTGATCAACAAGCGTTATCTCAAGCCCTTCTTTGTTCATGAAGGTCTCAAGCATGGAAATGCTGTGCATTCCCTGCCTGGGGGGGGGGAACTGTTATGGATAAATTTAACCAAGGTAAAAGGCATAAATATATGTGTGGCAATAGTATAATAAAATATGGTGTGCATAGGGCCCAGGATTGAGGTGGTAGGGCATGACCATGTGCCACCCTTCCACGTAAGAGGACCCATAAGGTGTATTGTACATAATCCATGGTAGTTATATTATAAAATGTTAAGGTGGCATGGTTCCTCCATGTGCCACCCCTCCACCTAGGTGGTCCCATGCCTGTATTTAGTGAGACATGGACCAAGGACCATGGGAGAAGTAATATAAAATAGGTGGAGATGGATATTATATTGGATTATTCCCTCCATGTAGGATACGCTCATGTGGGGGGGGGTGTAGATAGTCCAAGAATGCATGTTAAATAATGGGGAAAGTAGGATGAGGTGGCAAGATTCCTTGTGCCAACCCTCCACTTGTCCTCCTAGATGATTGAATGTGTTATAAAATTGGAAAGAGACCAGGGGAGTATCTTATACTTGGGATATGGGGGTTGATATATGTGGAAAAATGAGGCCAAGGGTTGTTGCACACAATTGAGAGTGCGTAATTGCCTAGCCCACATGGGATACTTTTCCACACACACCATGCATGTGGGAGGATGCATTTATTGGGAGAGACCCGCTTTCTTGGCTATAAAAGGAGGGGGCTATTCCTTGATGGGATGCTCATTCTTGTAAAGCCACCTAGCTAGTACTTTGATTTCCCCCCCCCCATCCTTCCTTTCCAATAAAGCATGACTCTCTTCCCTTAATGTCTCCATCTCTACATTCCACCTCCCATCATGTACATGCTCCTCTTCCCCCTCTTCCTTCCCCCTTGTGCCATAGTCCCCCTCTTCATTCCCACCCCTTTTAATCCCTTTTCCCCACCTATGTTAACACTTCTTCCCTCACGTTCCCTTTTCCTCCATGGCCCTCGAGCGTCGCCATGCCTAGCGTCTAGCCTCATGCATTGATTTCTTTTCTAGTTAATAGTATGTGCGAGATGCTATGCCATATGACAGCTATAGGACCTATGGGTAGACGATACCTCATTCAAAGTGGCGCCTACATAAAAGGCGAATGAAATGCTAAAAGCTAGAGAAAGCTTTTAACCTTTGGATGAAATCAAGATAAAGGGCTATAATTGTGACATGTGGCTGAAGGAGGGCTCATAAAACTAAAACATGCCTCTAGGTTGCCTGCCGTAAATAAAAAACTAAGAAAGAAGTATTAAGGATAAGTGTCGATATTGGGCTCCATGGTAGTAGTGGAAGTTTGTGGTCATATACATCATCGTCTAGCCACCCAGACGTATGATTAGATGGTTGCCATGGGATAATTTCCTGGTCATCAAAGCCAAGATCATAATAATTCAATGGCAAGCAAATTACCATTTTGAATGGAATTATAACTAGAAATTTAAAAATACTAATAGTCTACTTTCCTATTGTCCTTACAGTTTGATTCTGGCTCAATGCTAATCCGAGCCTGTGGTCCTAGCATTGTTATAACAGTTTGATGCAAGCTAATGTGAGGCGGAGAATTTAGATAGTCATAATTGGTCTCATGCAAGGCCGGTGTTTACTGGTGGCTATAATTGTCCAAATGAATTTTAATTTGATAGTCCACATCTTACAACTATCTAAAAATAGACATTGGTCCATTTCAAGGACATTTCAAGTTGCAATGTGGAGCTTGAAAATATGAGCCTGCAAATTAGATGGGTCCCGAGTCTGCAATGTCGATCTTTTTTAAGCTTGCAAATAAGATGGCCTCTTAGAGCTACCCATTTGGAATAGACATTATTCCATTTGAAGAATGGTACTATAGTGTGGATTTTTAGAATGAGATGGTCCTCAATCTACTCACCCAACATGTGCAAGCAATCGTAATAATGAGCCCCTTTTGCACTACTATGAGAAAAATAAAAATAACCACAATATGCGCAAAAAGCCATCCAAACAAAAAAATTCCAACCACCAAAGTGGTTTAGGATAGTCATATATAATCAAGCTAATAATTAAAGTAATCAACTAAACTAATCAATCTAATAATTAACCTAATTAAGCTACTAGTAAAACAAAATAATTTCAGTTTAGGACAGTTGCATATAATCAAGCTAATAATTAAACTAATCAAGGTAATAATTAAACTAATAAAGCTACTAGTAAAGAAAAACAACCACGCTAGTTTATAATAGTCACACTTTCAACCATCGAGCTAGTGTTTGAACTGAACCAGCTCGGTAATATATTGTTGTACTTGCAAAAAGCACAATCTAATTAAACTAATCAAGCTAATAATTAAACTAATCAAAGGTACTAGAATTTTTTTAAAACCACAGGACTAGTTTAGGATAGTCACATAACTAGTGTTTGACTTGAACAGATCTCCGTAATCTATAACAATCAGACAATAATAATGTGTTGCTGCTCACTTCTGTATTTCTGTCCAACCACAATTTCAATCACATAACGGTTGTTTAACTTGAACCAACTCAGTGATGTTCCAACCATCAGGCTGGTTTAGGATAATCAGGTTCAGAAATTAAATAACATATGACACGAACCAACATAAAAATAAAATTAAATATTTTGACTACTAAAAAACATAATGATTGGATAATCAGGTTTAGAAATTAACTAACATATGACACGAACCAACATAAAAATAAAATTAAATATTTTACCTACTAAAAAACACAATAATTTTAACCACAGGGCTGGTCATCAATTAGACAATAACAATATATTGTTGTTCTATTGCAAAATATACTGCTGTTAATTTTTGTTCAACCACGTTGGTTTAGGACAATCACATACCTGGCGTTTGACCTGAACCAGCCACGGTTGCTTGATACCAACCACCAGGCTGGTTTAGGACAATACATAAGTCCAAGCTATAGCCTGATATAGAAATTAAACATCCAAAACTCAATCACAAACAACCACCAAGCTGGTTTATCACATAAATGGTGTGAAATATATTGTTATTAATTTCTGTTTAATCGGGTTGGTTTAGGACAATCACATAACTGGTGTTTGTCCTGAACCAGCTACGATTGCTTGATGTTCCAACCACCGGACTTGTTTAGGACAATTATATTAAGTTCGAGTCAGTCCGCTGTAGAAATTAAACATTCCAAAACTCAATCACAGACATACCATCGAGCTAGTTTATGACAATTACGTGATTTTTCAATCACCGGTGGATTCGTTTAGGACAATCACATTAAGTCCAAGCCAGTCCCATTTCAAATTAAAACAATTAAACTATTCTAAAACTCAATCATAGACAACTACTCGGCTGGTTTAGGAAACCATTGACCTGTGTTATATCCAGCATGTGTATGATGTGCTTGTCCAACTTCTTGCATTTAGTCCACTTTTTGTAGATGTCCTTATTTCAAATCAGGATGATCGCGCATTACTTCCTCTTTGCATCTAACAACTGGAGCCACATTGGTCCTTTTGATTAACAACATCTTCAACACTGTGCGCCCAAGCCGTTTCTCTTGTATTTTAGAGGACGCCAACATAGCTAAGCTAGTTGTTCTAAGCTCACGTTCTTCACTCCGATAGCATGCAACTCTAAATGCATCTTGCTGACTGCTCTATAAGAAGTCTTAATTTTTCTTGTGGTTTGTCCCTTCGTAAACGTTGCAGAAGTGTCTTCTGTTGCTGTTTGGATACCGTGCCATTGCTTTCCTCGATCCGCAATCCGTTTCTTGTGCCTTGACCAAGCTTTGCAACTTTCCTATCTCGTAGCCTCTGTTTGCTTCTCTTGCAAGCCATGACGACCTGCATCTTGCCATTGATACCATGGCAGCGATCAATGAACCGCTAGAATAGAACCTCCAGAACAAAGACCAACTAGCTTGTGAGGCGAGCAAAGAATAAAAGACAACTTACCTGAGTTCTCCAACCTCAATGTTTTTATGCACCGCCTGTTGCTACATGTTCTCTGGACTGCAAGGGCTATCTTAGCATTCAATATCTCAATGCCTTTGAGTGTGTGTTCAAGGGCAGGATTGATGAGTAGGGATTACAATACAGGTTACAAAATGGTACAGGCTATGCTATTCAAAGACTTGTAGATAAGATGTGAAATTTTAAAATTCGTGGGAGCAGCAAAAATTTCAGCCACCAACGTTTCCTCCCTCCGACGATACACTTTAGCAAAATTGGATATCCCAAGCAAGTGCAATGTGACCTAAATTGCTTCAAAACACAAATAGAATAAAAGACACGCTGTCGGGTTTGATGCTATGTATAATGAAATGCAATGAGTTTTGGCATGCTTATAAGTCATATAGTAAGCAAGTGCATGGAAAAAGAACCAATACAAAATTGTAAATAGTGTTGGATTTATTAAAAGATCTTCGCACATGCACAAATTGCATATTTTCAAATTCTTCCATTGTAGGGTGAATCTAGATACCAATATCACCAACTATCAATGTTTTAAGAGCACCATGCACTAGTCCCACTAGTTTGGATTCCAAATTTTCAATCTGTTTTTGTTTTGAATAAATCTAAAAAAAGTTATGGAGTATGTCCTCGTTCCACTAGTTTGGATTCCAAATTTTCAATCTGTTTTTGTTTTGAACAAATCTAAAAAAAGTTATGGAATATGCCCTCGAATGAGTGTGCATAATGTTATGGGTCAAGCAAGATACCTATACACAAAAAATGCCCTGAACCTCACAAAAAATGGCTACACCCAAGCAAACAATGACCCTCTAGAAAACAAAGAGGAGCCAACACTCCCAAATGTTGGCTGAGCTTGAAAAAGGAGGGAAACTCAAGACCCTTGAGATCAAGATGTGAACTGTTGAGAGTCCCTTTCTAGATAAAATATTTGTTTGATGACATGCTTATAGAAGCTGATGTGTTTCTAGCTATGGAACAAGGTTGCCTATGTTCGACGTATGGAATGTACCGTACTGTTCCTGGACTATTGAGAGTCTCTTTCTAGATAAAATATTTGTTTGATGACATGCTTATAGAAACTGATGTGTTTCTAGCTACGGAACAAGGTTGCCTATGTTCGACGTATGGAATGTATCGTACTGTTCAATACGGTCCCGTACAACCGCCTGGGGATTAGGGCTTCTGGCCGATAAGGGTGTGCAGGCAGCTTTGAAAAGTGGCCGTTTTCTGACCGTTTGGGACCTGCCTCTACTCCAAGCCTGCATATAAACCCCTCTCATAACTCCCCCTCTCCACCAAGCACTCTTCCCTCTCCATCTCCCTCTCCACCAAGTAGCCTACGGCCCACTTCTCTATCTCAGTCTCCCTTGCTCTCCCTCCAAGAACATCCCTCTCCATCTCCCTCTTCCTCTCCATCTCCATCTCCCTCTCCGTCAAGCTTCCCCTCCCCCTCTAAAATATGCCTTCTTTTAAGGTATCAAGCGTACGCTCAATATTTTTTATTTCTTTTAGTACCACACTGACATCGAACGGTACGTAGTGAACGTAATCGGACAGGTCAACCATGCTATGGAAACATGGGAACATGAAGATAATCAATCCCCAGAATCCAAATATACATGGCCTCACAAAAATTCTCAATCTAGAAATTTCAAAAAAGAAGAGAGATTTGGTGAAATGGCATCCTACATCAAAGAGGGCTGAAGAAAAGTTAGTACAATAATGTGTAAAAACATGTCCTGTGCTATCCTAGAAAGGCCTTTCCCTAAGAACAAGGAGACCATGATGGTACTATTCTATTGAAAATGGTCGTGCACTTAACGTCGGATGCCATGTGTATGAACTTTGAGCAGAAAATTAGTCTTGGCGGTATTGTGGAAGTCAGTGCAAACAGAAATCTCAAGGATCCAAACAGTTAAATAAAAGAAATATGGCTTACAGAGGGTCATTCTTGTCTTCATCTGTCGTTAACTCTAAAACTAAGCCCAAAACTGGCACCCATCCTGCCTGCTTCAACTGCAGAATTAGACTTTTTAGCTTCCCATAGATGGCCTCACTTTGAGCATGACTTTTTTCTCCCACAAAAAAAAAATGCTGCTTGTTACCCACTTCAATGGAGACTTTTCCAGGCTTCTTCCATGCAATCGTTGATTTTCTGAGAGCTTGAATCTTGCCTGGCTCATCCCACAAGTCGGCAGCAGGAAAAATATTTGACATGAGCACATATCCAGAACCAAGTGTCTCATGAATTTGGGCAACATGATAGAAGCATTGCCTTCCTAGCTCCACGTTGCCATACGTTTTGCAGTGAGTAAGCAAAGCCATCCATCCTAAAGTATTGACATGATATGGCATTGATTTTAGTAACGCATCTGCCTGAGTCAAATGGCCTGCACGACCCAGAAGATCGACCATGCAGTTAAAATGCTCAAGTGTAGGCGTGATCGCATGTGTCTCTCTCATTGCGTTGAACCACTGACAGCCTTCATCCACTAGACCCATATGATTGTAAGACAAAAGAAGACTGCAAAATGTTGCGCCATCTGGCTTCAGGCCTTCTCTTTCCATGTCCTCAAAACGTTGTAAGGATAACTTATAATCATTGTGTAGGGCATATGCTGCGATCATTGTATTCCGACTTACTAAATCTCGCTTAGGCAACTTTCTAAAAACACTACACGCTGCTGACAAGCTCCCACATTTGGCATACATATCAATGAGAATTTCCAACGGTAACATCCAATTCAAAGCCATTTGCCATTATGTAAGCATGAATCAACTCGCCATGATGTAGGGCCCCCATGATGGAGCATGCCTTCACAATGCAGATAAGTGTTGCATTGTCAGGCCGTGTCCCCTCAAGTAGCATTTTATCAAACACTTGAAAAGCTTCTTTCACATGACCATATTGCACATATCCTGCAATTATGGCATTCCATGAGGCATTGTCTGGATTGCTCCCTTCTTGCTCCATTCGGTGAAAGAGTTGAAGAGCCTTGTATATGTGTCCATGCCGAGCATATCCTGCTATCATAGCATTCCAAGTTACTACGTACTGCTTTGGCAATCTGTCGAACAATTTTCGTGCGATATCAAGGCTCCCACATTTGGCATACATATGTATAAGTGCATTAGCGACAAATATATCTGATGTAAACCATACTCAATGATGTGGGTGTGAAAGAGTCTGCCCTGATCCAACGCAGCTAAGTTGGCACAAGATTTCAACATGCTTACCAATGTGAAATTATCTGGCTGCATGTCCTCCTCTTGCATTTTCTGAAAGAGTCTGAGGGCCTCCTCACCATGTCCATACCGTGCATGCCCAGCTATCAGTGTGTTCCAAGTCACATTGTCAGGATTTTTCCCCTCTCGTCGCATTTGCTGAAAGAGCCAGCAAGCCTCCTGACCAAGGCCACGCTGAGCATAACCTGCAATCATTGAATTCCATGTGACAACATCTTGTTTAGGCAACTTGTTGAAAACCTTGCGTGCTTCTTCAAGTTTTCCACATTTGGCATACATACTGATTAGAGTGTTGCATACAGACAAATCTGTAGCAAAACCACTCTCAATAATACAAGTGTGAATAAACTGGCCCTGTGTTAGGGTCTCCATTGTAGAGCATGCTTTTAGAATGTTCACAAAAGTAATACTGTCTGGCTTCACGCACTCTTGTTGCATGTGCTGAAAATTTTGGAAAGATCCATGCCAGAGCTCATGGACATCGCACTGAGCATCCCCTGCAATCATCGCATTCCAAGTTACCACATCATGCTTTGGCAAATTGACAAACACTTTGTGAGCATCATCAAGGCATCCACACTTGCAATACATATCAATAAGCGTGCTTCCAGTAAACTCATCTGACTCTAAATCATTTTCTAGGATGTAAGTATGGGCCATCTTCCCCTCATTGAGGGAAGCTATGCTGGAACAAGCTTTAAGAAGACTTACAAATGTGTGTGTGTCTGGCTTCTGACCAACCTGCTGCATCCGTAGAGAAAGTTGGAGAGCGTCTGGAGCCAGCCCATTTTGAACATACGCAGAAATCATTGCATTCCATGTTATAACGTCCCGCTGTGGGCAATTGTCAAGACTCTACGTGCTTCCTCGACATTCCCACACTTTGCATACATGTCAAGCAATGTGTTGCCAACAAATAAGTTTGAATGAAATCACTTTCCATAACCATACTTCACAATACCTAAACGATGGATTATTGTATATTTTTATTACACGTGCAATTCGTGCTGCCACTTCTTTGTAAGAAATGGCACTCAAGAAATGGTTGCCGTTTTGTACTGCCATTTCTTTGGCAGTCAAGAAACGGATGCCATTTTTTCATAAGAAATGGAAATCAAGAAATGAGTGCCATTTCATGCTGCCATTTATTCTAAAAAATGGCAAACAAGAAAATGTTGCCATTTCCTATTGCCATTTCTTCCCAAGAAATGGCAGTTCAAGGATTGGTTGCCATTTTAGCCTACCATTTCCACCAAATACATGGCACTTTGAGAAATGGTTGCCATTTCATATATAAAAAATGGAAAAAATAAAAATTGGGTGCCATTTCCTATTGCCATTTCCACCTAGTTTTGTTGTAGTGCTATATGCTTCCTTTCCAACTACCCTTTCTAGAACATGTTTCGTAAATGGCAAGGGGTAGTGGTCATGCCTCGTGGCAGCATTAACCTTTTTCAAATCCACGCATACTCTAATTTTTCCATTTTTCTTTAGGACTATCACAATGGGTGATACCCAGTCCATATGCTCGATCTCATAGATGAACCCTGCATCTATGAGTTTCTGAATTTCTTCCCTCAATATGAGTGCATATTTAGGATTCATAGGGTAGGGGCATTGCCATACTAGTCTGGCATCATCCATCATGGGGATTGTATGTTGCACTACTGCGGCAAGTACCCCTTTCATGTCTGTGTACTTCCAGGCCATGCAGTCCTTATATTCCCATAGGAGAGCTCTATTAAGGCATTCTCATCATTGGGGGTGAGGTCATTGGTGACAAATACGGGTCATGGGTCTTGGCCTTCTGGGGCTAGGTTTACCTCTTTGACTGGGGCCGGCCCATCATACCCTTGAGAACAACCATCCTCTCGAGATCTTTTGGCCTGTTGGTATAAGATCTTGTGATTCTGAATAGTATAGGCCTTGTAGTGGGCTGGTACCTAACGTAGGTCTTCTTTATCCTCAATCTCCTCCTCTTTTTCTAGCCAGAGCAGTGGTCTGTTTGGCCTTAGCCTTACCTTTGGATACAGGGGATTTGGGACCTGAAGGGTGCTCTTCCATTGTATTTATAGAGCTGACAAGCGTGGTTACCCTACTTACCTTGTTTCCCCAGTTAGAGGAGAACTCTGGTGAGCAGTCGTGGCACCTACGTAGGACAACCAACGAACATATGATTTTACCCTTATGGTTCCCTTGCTTACTTCTCCAAGTTTGAGCATGTTAAACATCCTTAGGGGAACCATCGGGGTCAGACCCTCGAGCTCTAGGGTGGTGATTTGAAACCCTACTCTTCCTGGGACATCTATGTTGGCTAAGATGTGCATCCAGTTCTGCAAGAATTCTGGCTCGAAAGGTGCATACCAGAAGGCGTCAAACTCCTTCTCATCCTCTTCCTTGTTACACAGTTAGAATAGTTTTACGGAGGTGGTTCAGGCGGTTGTGTCGGACTCTGCGGCAAAGAGGTGACCTGACAATGGGTGGGCCTTGTAGGTGTGTAGGTTTACCCAACCATGAGTGTGAACTATCGGGAATGTTAATGCTTCCCTATTCACCTAGGGAGTAACTCTCCTATTTTCACCTACTATGGGGATCTCCTATCATCACCAAGAGCGGGGAGTACGAGTGGACTCAATCTTGTGAGGACTTAGCATACCTAGTGTCTCACCAAGCTACATGTTAGCTAAGTGCACCAATGAAGAAGGAGGAGAGCTATGCCCTTGAGTTATGAGCGGATGAAATCCTCGTCTCAGCCATGTCAATTGTTCTACAAAAGAAGAAGCAAATAGTCCAAAAGATATTTAACTATTATAATCACTTGATGTTGGACTATTGACATGTGTAGGAGATTTTGCTACCACGGGTCTGGTGCTTGTCATTCGTGTGGTTGCTCACCTACTTGAGCACTTGAGGCAAAGTTCACTTCACAACCAAGAACAAATTTTGCGTATAGCATCTTTGTAAAGTATAGGGTAATATCTCCGTGTGCTTTCTTTGTGAATATCATTTCCCAGATGATGGCTACATTCTATTTGATGGCTTGGTTATGATAGTGCGCAATGGGCCATCATCCATGGTCAATGGCGACTGAGCTCATATCCCATATAGCTAAAACATCCTTATTTCAGATGAGAGTCTTTAGTTGCGCATACTTCAAGCCTTCGGGGTTATGGAAAGTACTGGCCACAGCAATTGCCTTGGTCTGGTGATCCCTTTATAAGTTACATGGTGGCATTAGCCACATCCATAATGAACTTCATCGCGCTTGACTAGAGCATGTGTGTGCATCTTGTGCTTGGTACTTGACTTGTGTGGATGGTCGAGAGGGTGTTCTTTCATCATCAAACTATAAGACATGGATTCATCTCTAATGAAAGAACACTCAAACTGTAAATCATTCAAATTGAAAATTGAAAATCATTCAAACTGAAAATCACTCAAACTGTAAATCACTCAAATTGTAAATCATTCAAACTGAAAATTGAAAGACATGGATTCATCTCTAATGAAAGAACACTCAAACTGTAAATCATTCATTCACATTCTATTGAAAGAATATTAAATATACATTCAAAAGAAAGTGTAAGAATGAGTAATAAAAATTGAGAGACATTGATTCATTTCTATTGAAAGAATATACTCAAATTGAAAATCATTCATTCACATTCTATTAAAAAAATATCACATATTAATTCAAAAGAAAGTGGAAGAATGGGTAATAAAAAGAGACATGGATTCATTTTTATTCAAAGAATATACTCAAATTGAAAATCATTCATGCACGCTCTATTGAAAGAATATTAAATATTCATTCAAAAGAAAGTGTAAGAATGAGACAAGTCTTCTAATAGCCATTAAAACTTTCAATTCGTACACCTTTAAAACTCTTTGTATTCTTTCACATTCTATTGAAAGAATATTAAATATTAATTCAAAGAAAGTGTGAGAATACAAACACAAAATAAAGTCATATTTCTCACAAGAAATCTAAGGAACTCAACAAGGAGATCCTAGAACTCCCACATGCAAAAATTCTCACAAGAGATCTAAGGAACTCAACAAGGAGATCCTAGAACTCCCACTAACAAATTTCATAATTTCATAGACACAAAAACAAGCGCATTTCTTACAAGAGATCTAAGGAACTCAACAAGGAGATCCTAGAACTCCCACGTACAAAAATCTTATCATAAGAGATTTAAGGAACTCAACAAGGAGATCCTAGAACTCCCATGTACAAAAATCTTATCACAAGAGATATAAGAAAGTCAACAAGGAGATCCTAGAACTCCCACAAACAACTTTCATAGACATAAAAACAAGCACATTTCTCACAAGAGATCTAAGGAACTCAACAACGAGATCCTAACACTCCCACAAATAAATTTATCTCACAAGAGATCTAAGGAACTCAACAAGGAGATCCTATAACTCCGACAAACACATTTCATAGACATAAAAACACTAAGAGAACATTTCTCACAAGAGATCTAAGGAAATCAATAAGAGATCCTAGAACTCCCACAAACAAATTTCAGACACAAAAACACCTAAGAGGGTGAAAGCATGCTATGGTGTATGTACTATTGGCAAGAATGTGGTAGTACTAAGTAGTGTGCGATATGGAGAGATTTCTCGAATTGATGTGCAGTAATATATTTATTGATTACAGATTCTCATGCACTCCTCATGCATAAGATATTCTCACGTACACATTCTCATGCTCATACACACATTCTCATGCATTGCGTCTCCTCTCAGGTGTTTCACTTTCAAACCTGCACTTCCACTTTCAAACTTCTGAACTTCGGATTTCCAGCTTCCACTTTCGAACTTCTGAACTTCTGATTTCCACCTTAAATTTTTTTGCAGGACATTGCGGGTCACTCTCTCCTGGGTACTCTCTCTCTCTCTCTCTCTCTCTCTCTCTTCGTTCTTCTCTTTTCCCCCATTCTCTATTCGTTCTTTGCTTTTCCTCCATTCTCTAAATGCTTTCCCCCCATAATTCAATATTCGAACTTGCATGCGATTGTCTTTTGCCATTCCTTCTGTCGACATGCAAAAATTTTGCTTTTGTTGTTGCTCTCTCTCTCTCACTCTCTCTCTCTCTTTGTTATTTTACTCCATTTCATCTTAGTGTGAGTCCTAGTACTAAAATGTTACTCTCTTTGCAGTAGCTGAACACCGCCGCCATGTCTCCAAGGAAGCCCAAAGGCATCACATCTCCCGCCTTCAAGAAGCCCGATGTCCTTTCTCCAAGAAGAAACACTCCATCCAGGAAGTCTGCAACCAAAGAGAAGGCAAAGGCTACGGACAGCAAAGCGGCTTCTATTCTAACTCCAACCAAAGAGAAGCCAAAGACTAAGGACAACAAACCAATAGCAATTCCGACTGGAGTCAGTCTTGGATGGAGATTTTTCCTGAAAGTGAAGCGAGACTCATATTTGGAGTTGGACACCTAGATTCGAGAAATATGGGGAAACAATGACAAAGAGAGCCGGCATGGCTTTCATATAGGTCAGTTGAAGAAAGCATTGTGCTAAACGAATTTATGAAGATTTACTATAGGATTTACAATTCAAAAACAGTCACAAACAATGAAGTTGCTAAAGTGTTGGCATGGGCATTCGCTACATCTACTCATGGAGTAGATGTGGATTGGGATGACTTTGCCCAACATAGAGACATGAATCGATGCTCGGCTAGCTTGGATAGCACGTGTCCACTATGGCAGATTTGCTCACAGGACGACATGATCTAAGAGAAGAAAATAAATATAAGGAGGACATTAATGATAAAAGGGAGACATCGCCAACAGCTTTTATCTTGTATTTTGATGGGGCTTTTAGTCCTTCATGCCAACAAGGAGCCGAAGGGGTGGTCTTGATGAATTCTGAAGGTCAAGAAGTATGGGCTAGATGATAAGAGCTTCCAAGTATTACAACTAACAATGCAACTGAGTATAATGCTTTGATTCTTAGTTTGGAGGGTTGTCTTCAAAGTCAAGTTAAAGAATTGGAAGTAAGAGGAGACTCTCAGCTTATTTAAGGCAAATGCAAGGGCATTACAAGACAAGAAGTCCTCATTTGAAGGAACTTACTCAAAAGGCTATGGCATTATGTAGTTATTTTGATTTTTGCAAGTTTGTTCATATAAACAGAAAAGAAAATCAAAGGGCAGATGAGTTAGATACTCAAGCCATTGTAGTATAAGCCCGGGTGGTGGTTTCTTTGGTAGACGCTGGATGGTCAGAACTGCAAGATGTTCAGCAATATGTGGAAGAAGGAATGTTTCCTTGAGGGTTAACTCCACAATAGAAGCAAAGATTGGTAAGGAAGGCTTGTCTCTATACTATTGTTGATGACACTCTTTATAAATTGGGAAAAGATAAGTTGCTCCATCGGGTGGTCCATCCCATGGAGACTAGGAGAATCCTAGAAATGTGTCATGAATGCTCTGGTCATTTTGCTTCAGCAAGCACAACTAGGAGAATTCTTAATGCAGGTTGCTTTTGGCCACGCCTCCATAAGGATGTATATGAATGGTGTCGAAGTTGTAAAGTATGCCAAAATTTTGGAAGGTGATAGTTGATTCCTGGGCCCATGAAGCGTATTCTAGCATATGGACCATTTGAGAGGTGGGGGTTGGAATTTGTGGGACCACTCCCTCGCTCATATCAGGGCAAGCAATATTTATTGGTGGCCACAGATTATGCAACTCGATGGGCAGAGGCCAAGGCATGGTGATACTTGGATGCACCAATGAGTATCACCTTAAATTATTATATGCTTGACCACCTTGAGGGCCAGTAGACCCTCTCTATCACTAGAGACGATCTGCTGGGGGGGAAAGATGTGACGCCAAAAATTGATATTTTTTATTTGACATTGGTATTGTTTTTCTCTATGTTTGATAAGAGTTTGAGCATCAAGTGATAGCTAGAGAAAGAGAACTCTTGAAGCTCTAACAACCATTTTGCAAATCTCCCCCTAGGATTAGGCTTGCAAACTAGATATGCTAATACAGACTGAGAGGTAAGGAAGAAAAGTGATTGAGGTAATAAATAGGAGCGAAACTCTCTGACTAAAAACACCAAAGAGAGAGCTTGTTGCTCCATTTCTTCATACCTTGTTTCCACCTCTGTAAGCTGTTGGTTGGCATAATATATGGGTTGCATTCTACCTGCCTCTCCTTTTTGTAGCAATATAGCACCAACTAAATGCAAAGATACACTTGGATTTACATAAAAGTCTTGAGACCAATCAGGGGGCTTCAATATTGGGCCCTTACTTATGGCCTCCTTAAGTTTTTGAAAAGACTCTTGTTGCTCCACACCCCATTGGAAAGAAACTCCTTTTCTTGTCAACAAGTTCATGGGATGCACTATCTCTGTGAAATCATCACAAAAGCATTGATAATACTTGCTTTTTCCTAGAATTCTGCGAACATCAGTGACACTCTCAGGACCTGGCAATGCCATGATTGCTTGAACCTTGTCAGGATCCATTTGCAAGCCTTCTTCAAATACAATATGCCTCAACAAGACTACTTTGGTTATGACACTTGCTAGGATTTAGACACCCTCTTGCTTCATCAATGCTAGGTAAGGCCATCTTTAACTTCTCCATGTGATCTATGCACTGATAATAAATGCAAAAATCATCCAAAAACACCCTTTTGAACTTTCCCAAAGTAAGGCTCAAGCACTTGACGCATGAACCTTTGAAATGTAGTTGATGCATTGGTCAACCCAAAAGGCATCACTCTGTAAGCAAAAACTCCCCAAGGTGTGACAAATGATGTTTTCTTTTGATCTTCCTCCTGAATACAAATTTGAAAGTACCAGAATACCCATCACATATAGAATACATCTCATGCCCTACTACTTGGTCTAGTATTTCATCTTGGAATGGCAAAGGAAAATGATTCCTCTTAGTGCGTGCATTCAAAGGACAAAAGTCCACACAAACCCACCACTTATTTCCTTTCTTTGGTGTGACAACTACAGAAGATATCCATTTTGAATCATCAACATGAAATATG
Organism: Dipteris shenzhenensis; assembly: GCF_047967505.1. Classification (NCBI taxonomy): domain Eukaryota; kingdom Viridiplantae; phylum Streptophyta; class Polypodiopsida; order Gleicheniales; family Dipteridaceae; genus Dipteris; species Dipteris shenzhenensis. The sequence goes on from NC_141612.1 coordinate 25,812,447, forward strand.
AATCCTGTCTTAAGTAGTTGTGTTACCCCTTTCTTTAATGTCTCAGCTTGGATCACCCCCAATTGCCTTAAGCGTTGCACAACTGGCTTGCTTTCTAGCTTCAACTTAATCTTGTGCTCCACAAGAGAGACTGGTTGAACCTATGAATAGCTCGTTGCAAAGAGATATGGGAAATCATCTAACATATCCAAGTACTAGAGCTTCTCACTGCCTGATAGAGAATGACCAAGAAGCTCTTCATTGTGTTGGTGTCGTTTAGTGTGCTCCACATCCTCCACATGAAGTGTCTCTTTAGGATGTTATTGTACCACCACCTTGTTTCCTCCTGACTCATCCCGATCAAAACCAAGACAAAGACCAAAGACCACTCCTTCCACCTCACCCTCTGAGCTGGTCTCCTCGGAGCTACACCCTATCTCTTCTTCTTTATTGGTTAATTCAGAGCTTGAACTCTCTGATGTTGAAGAATCCTCCTTAACAACTTCCTTTTTGTGACTTTTGATATTGTAGCGCACCTTCTTATCATTTCCCTGCAAAATCAATTCTCTAGTATCCCACTTTTGAACAGCCTTCACCTTGCATAGCCAAGGCCTTCCCAAAATCAATGGATAGGCACATGCATCTGGCTTGGTAGGGATCACCTGAAAAGTAGTCAGCATAGAAATTCCACATACATCCACTTCTAGATTCTTCACAACTCCCAAGGTCTTTACCCTAGTGTTGTCAGCCAATTTGATGCGATAGGGAGAGGTACATCAAGTACTATTTAGCATTTAGGACTGTTCAGCATTTAGTAATATTAGCACTACCTAGCATTTAGTACTATTTAGTATTTAGTACTAGTAGCATAAGCATTTAGTACTATTTGGCACTATTAATTAGCACTGCTAGTACAGGTGTGTTTCAGCACTATCTAGCACTGCTAGTACTGTGTATTTAGTACTAAAAGGATAGCTAAAAAGGCTAAATACTATCAAGCATTTAGTACTAGTTAGAATTTAGTACTATTTAGCAATATCTAGGACTGCTAATACTGTGTGTTTCAATACTATTTAACATTTAAGACTATCTGGCATTTAGTAGTATTTGTCATGTAGTACTATTTAGCACTATTTAGCATTTAGTACTATCTAGCATTTAGGATTGTTCAACATTTAGTAATATTAGCACCACCTAGCATGTAGTACTATATATCACTTAGTACTCAAAGGATAGCCTAAAAGGCTAAATACTACTAAGCATTTAGTACCATTTAGGACTATCTAGCATTTAGTACTATTTAGTATTTAGTACTATTTAGTTTTTAGGTCTATAATATAGTATTTAGTACTATTCATCATTTAGTACTATTCAACATTTAGTACTATTTAGCATTTAATACTATTTATCATCTACTATTCAGTACTCTAAGTTAGCAGATAGTACTATTTAATATGTAGCATTTAGTACTATTTAGTAGTACCAGTAGTATTTAGTAGTATTTAGCACTAGTTAGTACTTAGTACTATTTAGTATCAATAGTATTTAGCAGTATTTAGTACTATTTAGTATCAGTAACTAGTATTTAGTAGTATTTAGCACTAGTTAGCACTTAGTAATATTTAGTATTAGTAGTATTTAGTACCTTAGTTAGCACTTAGTATTATGTAGCAGTATTAGGATTAGCATTAGTACTGTTTAGTACTTAGTAGTATTAGTAGTACTATGTAGTAGTACTTAGCAGTATTAGTAGCACTTAGCACTTCGTACTGTTTAGTACCAATCACATATGGACTCCAACACAACCAATGGAAATATGGCCCTTGAGGGGTCCCATTTAGGGGCAAGGGCTGTGTTGGAATATGTCCCTTGCCCCTAAAGGAGACCCCTCAAGGGCCATATTTCCTTCAAGTTTAAATACTACTATTTTTTTAATTATTGTCTATCTTTAAATAATCTATTTGCCTTTTGAAATCAATTTCAGATAATTGTTCTTTTCCTTACACAAACAGGTAAAGACACCGAAATACCATGTCCAAAAAAGTTGAAGGCTGGTACAAAGCAAGCTGAAGCTATTGAAAATGAGAAATGCAAAACTCCTAATATTTCAAATGCGTTCATAGAGACCAAGAAAGAACAACACGTAGAGCGGCATGCCTCATGTGGAAAAGAAGACAATGAACAAGTCAGTTGGAAGATGACAACTCCTTGGAGGATGTTGGGGATCAAAAATGTGACGAGGATGAAATGTTGGACAAAGTAAAAAAGCAGTAGGCAGTGGCACAGGGGGACTTGAAAGTTGCAGAGGAGAAGGTAGGACTATTTTTTTTTTCTATGTAGCCAAAAGAGGGTATTTGTTTTTATAAGTTGTTGTTTTATCTATTTCATTTATTCCTGTTTTATATATTGCATCTATTCATGTATTATTCAGCAGATGAAAGTTTGCCAGTTAAGGAAGCTCTTACTAAGATGAAGCGCCACATACAACACAAGAAGAAATCTGTTGTGCGATCATTGTATAGAAGCAAAAAATATAGAGGAAAAGGAGGGTATGTATTTTTTTGTGAAGATGCACATTTACAGTCTTCTGTGTGCAGCACCTCAAACACATTTTTCATCTGACTTTATTTCTTTGTATACAATCTAACTGGAGACATCGAAGACGATTAGCACTTGGATGAAGATGATCTCTGTTGAACTTGGATGAAGAAAATCTGCAGCAACCGGACAGGATTATAGAGGAAGCAATAGCAAGATTGGACATGCAGGACTTGCTGGGAAACCACAGCAAGGACAAAGACATAAGTGGCAATGAGGAGTTTATCAGAAAGAACAGCAAGGGTGAACACACAGATAGCGGTGAAAAGCTCGACACAGATGTAATGAGAGGGTAATTGAGGTAGCTGAGATTATATGAGGGCTAAAGCCTAAACTACCTAATAGCTTTGATGGAGAGCAAATGAAGGATGACATAGTACTAGGTAGCCTTCTCCCTACGGGGACAAAGAAGAGGAAATTTAGTCAAATAGTTACTAAGTCATATTTGATTGATCCTAGCAAATGCCCAACCCCAAATGTTAGTACCAGATCGTCTATGAAATGACATTGTATGAGAGATGGTCTCGCAAGTTTTAAATGAAACTCTTTTTGCAATTTATCTTCTTGTTGTTTTTACAATTTATCTTCTTGTTTTTTGAATGAAATTATTTTTGCAATTTATCTTCCTTGCTTTTAAAATAAAATTCTTTTTGCAATTTATCTTCTCATAAGTTGATATGAAATTCTTTTTGCAATTCATCAACTCAAGTATGATGGATTTGTATATGTGTTATTGTTGCTTCTAGGTGACTCCGGAGATGTTCTGCCTCAAAAAAAGTTGTTAAGCTTTGAGTTGAATGGAATGTTGTTAAAGAGGTGGTGGCGGATTGCTCTTGAAATGGCCCAAGGTGGTGGTGATCATAAATTAGGAAACCATGTTGTCTCTTTGCAGCACAGTCGATCAATTTCATGAAATCTTTGTGGGAGCATTTTGAGATCACTACATGGAGTAGTATGACAAGGAGAAATGCTAGTCCCATAGTGTCTTTGATAAAAAGCAAATTGGGATATGATGAGTTTAGGGGGTTCAAGTTCCTGTTCAACTTTGCACAGGAGGATAATTGTTCAAGGGAAGAAGAATTCCACCACCCAACATGGCTAGATGAGATGTGCCTGCTTAAGCCATGTAGTGCATTGGCTACGCATGACATTCACTATGATCCCATGAACACACTCCTGGTTGATGACATTCCTTTGAAAGCAGCATTAAATCCACCCAGTTCCTGCATAACTCCTTTAGCCTATGATGGAGATCCTAATGTGATGAGCTATCAGATCAATTGCTCCCATACTTATTGGATTTAGCAAATGCCAGAGAAAGTGTTCCTGCCTTTACAATGAGATACCCTTATGAAGGCCATGTGATTGAGCGCATTGCAGAGCTACCCGTGGTGAGCATCCATCCAAATCATTCGTTGGAGTCTTTTCTACAAATTATGCTGACATGGGGTGTGTTGATGCTACTATTAACTGAAGATCCAAATCCCATGGACTAGTTTATCATTCAACAAAGAATAGCAGACTTCTTAGTCATAATCCTTATGTAAACCAATACCCACCATACACTAGGCCTTGAAGGCCAGATTGTAAAGGACTTGTACATTGATGAATACAAATGTTACTTTCTAAATACAGACTTGTACTAGTTACTTTGTAATACAGAGTTTCCTGGTTACTTTGCTGATAAAATTAATGGTGAGCTGATAAATGTACTGGTGTTCTTACATGGTATTGGTGTTGTTAAATGGTACTAGTGTTTGCTGATAAAAGTACTAGGTGAGCCATTGTTTTAACTAGTGCATAAATAGCCAATGTTGATGCAATAAAATATATGGTCCTTTTTTATATGTTATCTTTTATGGCATTTTTTGCTCAACTATATAGTACCAATTTTGGTTCTGGATAAAATAATAGTAACTATTAGTCAGATCTAAGCTAAGGAATCATGTGTCATGTCTGTTATGGTGCTCATACAGTTGGTTGTTTTTAATTGGCATTACAAATCCATCAATGTGTAATAGAGCTATACACTCTTCTACTCTAGAGCTACAGGATGGAATTGCAAAAAGGGCTGATAACATCTTCAGAGACCTTACACATGCAGGGTACGACCCAAAAGAAATAGCAACTTTGGATGTTTGAAATGATAGTCCCTCGGGTCTATTACTACCAAGGTGGAGTGCAGCACTACTGCAAAGCTGCTGTATGTATCCAAGCCTGACCGGTTGTATATTGGGGTGTGTGGAGTGCAGTGCAAAGCTATTGTATCCAAGCCATTTAGGCTCCATAATGTCATATGACTGATTCTATATGTCTCATTATGATTTTATATGGTGCCTTTTGCTTTTGTATGGCTCATTCTGAATTATATTAAAAAGAGGAACAACATTACAAAAGTATGATATGATAGTAGTACAATGGTTCTCTCTCTCTTTCTCTCTCTCTCTCTCAATTGATAGCAGATGTGCTACTTAAGATAGTACTACATAGTATCACGTGGTACTAACCAAATAGTACTAAGTAGTATGATATGATAGTAGTACAATGGCTCTCTCTCTCTCTTCTCTCTCTCTATCTCTCTCTCTCTCTCTCTCAATATCTCTCTCTCTCAATTAACAACAGATGAGTTACTTAAGATAGTAGTACATAGTACTAAATAGTACCATGAGGGCTTGACAATACTTACTCGTGTGGCTAATGAGAACTAGGGTCTAGGGGGAAATCCTAAGCCTAGGCAATTAATGGAAAGGTGCATTAGTTGAACCTAAAGAGGGGTTTAATGGTAAGGTCCACTTGGACACATGGTACCATGAGGGTTGGCCACTTGGGAGGTATTGAGCAAGGGGGAGGATTCTAGAAAGAGAGCTCCACATGGTAAGTAGGGGGATGGAACTCGATAGAGGGTTCACGAAAGCAAGAGGGAGCTCACGGGAGTCCGCGGTTGGGTGGAAAATGAGGAAAAAGCCCTCGAGGTAGAAGAGGCCATAACATTGGTATCAGAGCAAAGGGGACGAGAGTTATGGGAAGGTGAAAATCAAGGAGATGAGACTCACTGCCATGAGCGTCAGGAAGGACTTTAATGCTCAATTGAAGTCGTGCAGCCCACAATGGGCTTTGAAGTAGCAATAGCCCAGACTGATGGTGCAGTAGTAATTTAATGGCATAACAAAAGCCTGCAATGATAGAATTTGGAAAACCATGCGTAGCAACAACCCACAATGGGGGAGTTCCATGCCACGTGCATGCTGTGCAAGAAAGGAGCTCGCAACAATGCAAAGTTGCAAGAGGACCGAATTGTGCCGTCCGTGTCCGTGCAGCATTGAATGATGCAACCTGTTGCTGTGCAATCCGATGAGCTCCTCTGACTTTGCTCTTGCCTCTCCCCCAACCTCCATCACAACTCCAATGCAGTTCCCTCGGCTTGCAATGATACACATGATTCCCCTGAGAAATTAAATATGTTCAGATTCTAGAAGCCGATCACAACTGCATCAAATGGGATTGTAGGAAAGTTGCGAGTTCGAATTTTTGTATTTTCTAGGCTACCTTACCGCCGTCGTCAACAGAGCAGGAATAGAGACGACTTATGGACTTTGCAAGAAAGGCGATTTGACCCTTACGTTCATTGGTCGACTTGTGGACTGCACAGAAGCTATGTGAAAAGCCACATCATCTAAGGTCTATAAGACCTTAGAAAAAGCCACATCATCAAAACCTTTTCTACCCCTCTTCTTCCTAAGGTTTTTTTTTAAAAAAACCTTTTTTTCTCCCTTGTTCTTCCCAATCTCCTTAGCCTCACCGATTTCAAGCAAAGGATTTACAATCGAATCGAGACATTTGGGATCGAGGGAAGCAAGAAGAGTGGGATTGAGAAGAGAGATCAAGAATTTAAAGAGTGAGAGGATGCATCGGCTTCAAAGACAAATTCAAGACCATCAAACAAATACCAAGGAAGTGGGCATCATATTTTTCTCTCTGACATAAAGCGCTTTGCTTTTTAATTTCTGGAAAATATATGTCGTTAAAATGACAACTCCAGAAAGGGATGGTAGGATTAGAGAGGTCGAGGAAAGGGCTAGAAAGGGAAAAGCAATAGTTGGAGAGGAAATACATGAGGAGGTACAAACTGAAACTCAAGAGGATAATGTACAAATGGAGGATATTGATTATGGTGATTATGGAATTCCATATGCGGAATTCACTAAACTTGAAACTCGAATGCAAAATATAGAAACACAATTAGGGGTTATCAGTGAAACATTAAAAACCCTAGCTGAAGCTATAACTAAGATATAGCCGATTCTCAATCGGTATCTATTACTGAAAAATCACCGATTCCTCCTAATCAAGTTGAGAGGTCTACCTCTCGACTTAGAGAAACCTCGAACATCCTTAAGGACTTAAAACTGCCAATTTTCAATGGGGAAGAAAAGGAGCATAATAAAGATGCGATTAATGCGTTCTTGCAAAAATGGCAAGACTTTCATCGACTCAGGAATACACCTCCTGAAAATCAAGTCGTGGAAGCAAGTCTTTCCCTTGGAAATAAAGCCTATAAATGGTGGATGAGCCTTAGGGAGAGTGATCAAATTCCTAGATATTGGACTAAGTTTGAACAAGCCTTCCTAAAAGAGTTCTTACCGGAAAATGAATTAGAAAGAGCATGGGAGGCTTGGGACATTTGCACTATGGGTAAAAACACTATAGTCCAGTACATAGCAAATTATAGGGAGGCAGTCCTTAAGGTGAAGGGAATTGATGAATTCCAAAAGATAAGGGGTTTCATGAGAGGTCTCAAAGACACTTATAAGGTTGAGGTGAAAAGAAATTCTCCAAAAACCTTTGAGGAAGCTATTAAGTATGCCCAAATATATGATGATACGACAGGGAAATTCAAAATTGGAACTTCGGAGCAAACAGGTTTTGTTCCAAAGTTCAATAAATTTTCCAATTTGAAAAGGAAGGGGCACTTTAAGTAGAAGGTTCCTCAAGCACCACCTAAGAAACCTCAAACACAAAATTATCCTCTCTTGCAAAAAGAGGATTATGAAAGGGCCAAGCAAGAAAATATTTGCTTCAAATGTCTGGGCAAAGACCATGCTGCTTGGAACTGTCCTAAAAATAAACCAGCGGGAGCTAAAGCCCCAAATAAACCTCCACCAAAACAAGTGCATGTGGTGCAAGTGTTATCGCTTAATGGTACTCAAAAGTACACTGAGGTATAGGTCTATCATGAGGATAGCACCCACATGTGCTGTCTATCATCGGCAATGTGGCAGCCCACCTTTGGTCCTCATGATTTAATGAGGATGCATGGAAAAATTAAGGGGCAAAGAGTAAGAGTGATGGTCGATGATAGTGCAACACATAATTTCTTAAACTACTCGTTAGTTAAGAAATTAAAATTGCCTGAGAGTCCCAGTGCCCATAAATATGTGGTCTCTTTGGCGAAGGGTAGTGATAAAAAAGTTTGGGACACCATGACGTATGGTGTAGAGATGGATATTCAAGGCTATCAGGATGCCTTGGATTTCCAAATCATGCATCTCGACCGAACAGATATAGTGCTTGGTCGAGAATGGCTGTATAGTCCTGGGCATAGCTTACAGAGGAGTTATCTTAATAACTCCATAATGTTTGAAAAAGAGGGTAGAGTCTTTCAGATTCAAGGAGAACATGATGTGCCTAACTCTCCTCTTATTTGTTCGATGGAATTGGAACGACTACTACACCAAGAACAATGCGAGGTATATCTTTGTGAACTTACTTTTATTGGTGATTTTATGTCTTCTGCATCGGAAAGAAGTAATGTTGTTTTTTGTAATGTTAAAAAGTATAAATCTTCTTTCAATGATTTAATGTTTGAATTTAAACATGTTTTTCCGCTCGACTTACCTGATGGTTTACCTCCTAAGAGAGAAGTAGATCATAAAATAGATTTAATTCCTGGATCTACCCCTGTTTATAAACCCCCATACAGGCTTAGTCAAATGGAGGAACGTGAGGTCGAAAGACAGTCAACAGAATATCTTAGAAAGGGCCAAATCCAAACAAGTAGTTCACCTTGGTCTGCACCAGTTTTACTGGTAAAGAAAAAGGATGGTACTATGCGTTTATGCATAGATTGTAAAGAATAAGGGAGAGAGATAGGAGACTCAAGTTCAGCTTTCTTCACAACACACAAAAGAGAGAGGACACAAGGTTGGAGGGTGAAGCCTTTCTTCACTTTTGCACACAACAACAATACAATAGAAGAGGGAAATACCCTATATATCAAAACCTAGAATACGTGGTTCATATGTGAACCCAAACCAATAACATACATGGTAGTCTAACTACACCACGAGTACAACTAACATAGGCGGTGACATAAATGATAGTCATCTAGGAGATATGTCGGGGATAGAGCTTGATATCTCAACACTCCCCCTCAAGCTCAAATCCATCTCACGTACACCAAGCAAGCTCCTAAATCTGCGAAGCTTCTCGGTACCCAATGCCTTCGTAAAGATATCAGCCACCTGCTCCTCAGTGCTGACATAGACAAGATCAATCTCACCAGCTAGAACCTTCTCTCTCACAAAGTGATAATGCACCTCAATGTGCTTCGTTCTAGCATGATAAACTGGGTTATTAGCAAGCATGATGCTGCTAATGTTGTCACAATGAATGACAACTGCTGCATGAACTGACTGTCCCATATCTGTAAGTAGCTTCCGTAACCAAGCTACCTCACATGCAGCCATTGCTGCACCCCTGTACTCAGCCTCTGTGCTCGACAAGGCAACTGTTGGCTGCTTCTTGCTGCTCCAACTGATGGCACCACTCCCAAGGGAAAACATAAAACCACTAGTAGATCTCCTGTCTGAGACACTACCAGCCCAGTCAGCATCTGTGTATCCATGTACCTGTAATGCACACCCAGCTTCATAAAACAGTCCATAATGCAATGTGGACTTCACATACCGCAGTATGCGCCTAGCCGCATCCAAATGTGGCTTCCTTGGTGCCTGCATAAACTGACTCACCAGCCCCACAGCATAGCTCAAATCTGGTCTGGTTATAGTCATGTAAATCAAGCTACCTACTATGCGCCTGTACATAGTAATATCTTCAAGAAGCTCACCTGACTCTGCATTGAGCTTCACATTCTGCTCCAATGGAACAGAGATAGGCTTACAGCCTGTCATCCCATATTTGGACAGCATGTCCAAACCGTATTGCCTTTGCAACAGCCATATCCCACTCGGGGATCTAATAACCTCAATGCCCAAGAAGTAACGCAGCTCTCCCAAATCCTTCATCTCAAATTTCTGCTTCAACAGCAGCTTCACTTCATTAATGTCTGCATCACTATCACCTGTAATGATCAAGTCATCAACATAGATGACTATAAGCACAATCCCTCTGTTTGTCCTTTTCACATAAAGTGAAAAATCTGAATTGGAAATCTGAAATCCAATAGTGACAAGATATTGCCCTATCTTGTCTGACCATGCCCTCGGCGCCTGTTTTAAGCCATACAAGGCTTTGCGCAACCTGCATACAAAATCGGGATGTGCTTTATCCTCATAACCTTCTGGCTGCATCATATAAACCTCTTCCTGCAAGTCACCATGCAAGAAGGCATTTTTCACATCCATCTGATGCAAAGACCATCCCTTTGCAGCAGCCATAGCAATTACTGCTCTCACGGTTGCCATCCTTGCAACTGGGCTGAAAGTTTCCTCATAGTCAATTCCATATGTCTGTGCAAAACCTTTGGCAACCAATCTTGCCTTGTACCTGCTAACAGACCCATCAGCATTGTGCTTTACTTTGTAAACCCACTTGCAGCCAATAGCCTTCTTATCATGAGGCAAAGGCATCAAATCCCAAGTGTGGTTTGCATCCAAGGCAGCCATCTCTTCATCCATAGCTGCTTCCCAATTTTTATGCCCTGCTGCATCCTCAAAACATGTGGGCTCTGGCTCCTCTAGAACCTTGACCATATAAGCATAGTGATGTGCTATATACCCATCATATCTCAGCCTGTCAACTGGATACTTAATACGAGTGGACCTCCGTACAACTGGATCAGTTGCAGGAGTCTTTAAATCATGCCTGCTTTTCCTTGCACCAGGTGTAACAACAGAAGGAATCCCAAGTTCCTCATCAAGGCTCATTTCAGAGCCACTTGACTCTCCATCAACATGAGAGCTACCAGCAGACACATCAAACACTGGAGCATGGTCCACTTTTTCTTTTCCCTTATGTGATACCTGCACAACACTATCAGGACTGCCATGTGACGATTCACTAGATCTCAATCTCCCTGTCCATGCATTAGATCCACTAGTAGAGGACTCTCTGGGTCCACTCAAGGCTTGAGATTGCTGCTCTGCATTTATTGCAGCATTCCCATTTCCTGCATCTGCATCTCCTACCATAATAGTTGGTGCATACCAGCTGCTCATTTCATCAAAAACAACATCTCTGCTCACTTGCATTTTGCGGGTGGAAGGGTTATAACAGCGATACCCTTTCTGGTGCTGAGCATATCCAATAAAGATGCATTTTTCTGCCTTTGGATCCAGCTTTGTTCTCTTCTCATCAGGAACATGAACATAAGCTATGCAACCAAATACCTTCAAGTGAGAAATATCTGGTTTTTGACCTGTATACATTTCTTCAGGTGTCATGCCATGGACAGCTGCAGTGGGGGTTCTGTTCATAATATAAACAGCAGTTGCTACTGCTTCAGCCCAAAAATAATCAGGCATGTTTTTCTCATTTAGGATCGCCCGTCCTACTTCTGCAATATGCCTGTTCTTCCTTTCTGCAACCCCATTCTGCTGAGGGGTAGACCTGCATGAGTACTTCCTTTGAATTCCCTGTTCTTTCAGATATTCACAAAATTCTTCTGAAAAGTATTCTCCCCCTCCATCAGATCTTAACACTTTAATATGCACACCTTTCTCTTTTTCAACCATGGCCTTAAAAGCCTTGAAATGGCTGAACACTTCACTTTTGTGCTTCATAAAATAAATCCACACCTTCCTTGTGTAGTCATCAATAAACGTCACATAATAATGGCATCCACCAATAGAAGCAGCTTTGGTTGTCCAAACATCTGAATGGATCACTTCCAAAGGTCTTCTGCTCACCTTAGCATTTTTGGGAAATGCATGTCTGGCCTGCTTACCCATTTGGCATGCTTCACATACCTTTTGCATTCCCTCAACTCTGAATTTAGGCAAACCTGCAACAATGTTTTTTGTTTGCATAGATTTCAGCCTTTGTATATTCACGTGCCCAATGCGCTTGTGCCATATCTCAATATCTGCAATGACACCTCTCCCATGCGCAAACATAGCAGCTTTCACCTCAGGCATATCAACATCCAAGGTGAACATTCTACCATTTTTGTTGCCTTTTGCAACCAAGCGGCACTTATTTTTCAGGTCCTCAACAAAGCATCCATCAGGATTAAATCTAACCTGCAGACCTTGCTCAACCATCTGGCCAACTGAAACCAGGTTCTTAGTGATTTTTGGAACATGAAGTACATCTGCTAAGTACTTTGTTTTGCCATCCTGCATAGCCAATGGCACTTTACCAACCTGCGTAATTGGGTGTGCAGTATCATCACCTGTTTCAACATAACCTGGCTTATCCAAATTTCTGACATCATGAAACCACTCACCATGACTGGTCATGTGGTTAGAGGCACCTGAATCAACATACCAAACATCATTGCAAGCTGTAGCATCTCCTGACATGGAGTTAACCATATGCTGCATCACAAAAAGGTGCTCATTTCTGTCGTCACCATGCCCACTTGATGATGCATAGTTGCTTTGCTGCAACTTTCCACTTTTGATGTCATTCTGCTTTTTATAGCATGTATTCTCCTTGTGTCCAGGCTTTCCACAATAATAGCATTCTATGCTGCTATTTACTTGCTGGTTCCTTTGCCATGAACCACGGCCTCTTTGGCTCCCCCTGCCTCTAGAACTACCACGTCCTCCTCCATAGGACTGGTTTTCCTGTTGTTGCTGTTGGTTCTGATTTCCTGCACGGCCACCAGAACGGCCTCTTCCTCTACCCCTGCCTCTACCTATATTCGAGTAGAAAGCAGTCTCTTGAGAAGTTGAGGTGGCTGAACCACCATTCCTTTGCTCTTCACTCAGCAAGAGAGCAATAAGTTCCTGAAAATCAGGAAATGTTTCACGGACTCCAATGGATGTCCGAAATTGTGCATAATCTTTCCCAAGACCATTCAAGGTCACGGACACTAAGTCCTCATCATCAACAGGTGCTCCAATGGAGGCAAGAGAATCTGCAAGGCCTTTCACCTTCAAGGAATACTCATTTATATTCAGATTTTTCCTTTGCACATTGTGCAACTCCTGCTTTAGCTGCATCTTTCGTGCTTTGGTATTTGTGCTATACAGCTTCACCAATGTATCCCATGCCTCCTTAGGCGTCTCTAGATCCTGTATATGCACAATCATAGAATCTGAAATGCTAACGGACAGCCAATACAGGCATTTTCTGGCTTTTTCATGCCATTCTTTAAAGGCCTTCAATTCAGCAGGAGTGGGAGCAGCACCCAAAACTGGTTCTGCAGTTTCACCACTGATGTAATCCCAAACTCCCTTTCCCATAAAGAAGTTTGTCATCCTAAACTTCCATGCTTGGAAGTTGTTCTTGTCAAGCTTCTCACTGACAATGGTAGACAGATTCTCAGACATTTTACAAATCACAAATTGCAACAGCAACCTGTAAACACAGCAAATGCCTCAGAAGGGCAAATAGCAAAACTTCTGCAAAGAGCCTCACAGGGGCAGATCTGCAACACTGACGAAAGTGGTATTTCACCACACAGTCACTTCCTCGTGACGATTTTGCATCAACAGGCAACAGGCATGAATCTGCAACTCCCAATATCTCTGCACATAGGCATACGATGCAATTTCTGTGGCACCTTTTCACCGACAAGCCGCGCGGTGGTCGCACAGCAAAAACAGGGCCTTTTTCTGAGTGCCTGCGAAGAACTTCCGCCTTCAAAACGGGCCCCGAAACGGCCTCAAATCAAAAGCAGTGCGAAGGGCCTCTCAATCTGAAGCAGTGCACTCCTGCACTTCTGGCTGTGCTACCTGCAGAGATTTGCTCCCAAACTCGAAATAGGAAAGCTACACTGGTCCTCTTACCAGGACACCACAAACTTGGCTAGCTTTCTTGAGCTCCTTACCACGAACAAGGCTCTGATACCATGTAAAGAATAAGGGAGAGAGATAGGAGACTCAAGTTCAGCTTTCTTCACAACACACAAAAGAGAGAGGACACAAGGTTGGAGGGTGAAGCCTTTCTTCACTTTTGCACACAACAACAATACAATAGAAGAGGGAAATACCCTATATATCAAAACCTAGAATACGTGGTTCATATGTGAACCCAAACCAATAACATACGTGGTAGTCTAACTACACCACGAGTACAACTAACATAGGCGGTGACATAAATGATAGTCATCCAGGAGATATGTCGGGGATAGAGCTTGATATCTCAACATAGATTACTGAGCACTAAATAAAATCACCATTAAAAATAAGTATCCTATGCCTCGCATTGATGAGCTCTTTGATCAATTGCAAGGGGCAAAATACTTTACTAAAATTGATTTAAGATCAGGATATCATCAAGTACGAATTAGGGAAGAAGATGTTCCTAAGACATCATTTCATACTAGGTATGGGCATTATCAATTTAAAGTAATGCCATTTGGATTAACAAATGCTCCAGCAACTTTCATGACACTTATGCATAGTGTCTTAAGGCCATATCTAGGAAAATTTGCTGTAGTATTTCTAGACAATATCCTTATTTATAGTAAAACCAAAAAAAAACATTTGGAACATTTGCAAAAAGTGTTCCAACTACTTAGAGATAATTCACTCTTTGCAAAAGAATCCAAATGTGAATTCTTTGCAAAAGAAGTGAAATACTTGGGACATATAATATCCCAAGAAGGGGTTCGTATGGACCCTGACAAAGTAAGGGCCATATTGGAATGGCCACATCCTACAAATCTAGAAGAATTATAGATATTCTTAGGTTTATCAGGATTCTATAGGAGATTCATCCAAGATTATGCTAAGATTGCGGTTCCGATGATGGACTAGCTTAAGGGGAAGGGAAGCACCTTCATATGGGATGAATCTCAAAAGAGAAGTTTTGAAAAATTAAAGGTAGTTATAGCGGCAGCTCCTATCTTAAAAGTAGTGGATCCCAATGAATCTTCGTGGTTGAGACAGATGCCAGTGATTTTGCTGTTGGGGCATTACTTATACAAAAAGGTCGACTACTAGTTTTTGAAAGCAAAAAGCTAGATCGTGCCCAACGGAATTACTCGGCATATGAGAAGGAACTATATGCTATAGTCTATGCTTTAAAGAAGTGGAGGCACTATTTATATGGTGCAAAATTTGAGATCATCTTTAATCAAGAAAGCATTAAATGGATTTGTAATCAGCCAAAGCTTAAAGGTAGAAAAGCTAGATGGGTTGAGTTAATGCGAGTTTGATATACAATTGACATATAGGAAAGGGAAGTTTAATGTGGTAGCAGACTCTCTTAGCCGAATGCCGATTGTTAACGAATTGAGTTTTACTCAATTTCAGAATGATTTCCTAGAGTCCTTAAAAGGGAAATGTGAATTTGATCCTCACTTCTTTGAAATATGGAAAGCAATTAATAACAGGGATCCAACTAATCGAGAGGCTTTCACTGAGGAGTCGCATGGAAATGGCGACACACCACAGGTTGGTGATAAAGGATTCAAGTGGAGAAAATATACTATTGAAGATGGCTACCTACTCTACAAGGGCAGAGTATGTGTCCCGGATGATAATGACATTAAACGCCAAATCCTTTTTGAATGTCATGATAGTCCGAGTGTTGGACACCAAATGTCTGAAGATATCTCCTAGGTATTGTGGACCATTCACAATACTTAAGAGGATTGGAGAACTTGCTTACAAATTAGCCTTACCTGAGGGATGTAGAGTACATCCAGTTTTTCATGTTAGTAGGCTAAAAAGAAAATTAGGAGATGATGATAATCTCATTGGAAATGAAGTCCTAGTTGAACTTATTGAACCTGCATCTTTACTACATGAACCAGAAAGAATTTTAGATACACAAGAAAAAAGAATGCGACATACTATATGGAAAGAATGTCTGATTAAGTGGAAAGATAGATCTGAAGAGAGTTCAACTTGGGAAAAGGTAAGCAATCTCCAGAGGAGGTTTCCCAATTTTGTTTTTGAGGACGTAAACAATTCTTAAGGGGGTCCAGGGAATGTTACATCAACTATAATACCATGACATTGGTGTAACGGGGAAACCATGAGGGCTTGACAATACTTACCCGTGTGGCTAATGAGGGCTAGGGTCTAGGGGGAAATCCTAGGCCTAGGCAATTAATGGAAAGGTGCATTAGTTGAACCTAAAGAGGGGTTTAATGGTAAGGTCCACTTGGACACATGGCACCATGAGGGTTGGCCACTTGGGAGGTATTGAGCAAGGGGGAGGATTCTAGAAAGAGAGCTCCACATGGTAAGTAGGGGGATGGAACTCGATAGAGGGTTCACGGAAGCAAGAGGGAGCTCACGAGAGTCCGTGGTTGGGTGGAAAATGAGGAAAAAGCCCTCGAGTTAGAAGAGGCCATAACACATATGGGCCCAAGTAAGTGTAACAAAAGAGCGAGAATGATACAAGGAATAGGATTGGCCCTCCCTTCAAAAGGTGACATGTATAAAAGGCCAAGTGGTTGACTTTGGTCTTCATTGTTCTATGTAAACTTTGAGAAATACAAACTTTCTTTTTTCTCATGTGTTGAGATTGAGGTTTCCTTTCTCTCCTTGTTTGCATTTGGTGTTTGTCACAATTCCCCTTACCTTTTTCTCCTTCTCCATGCCCTCCCCTTCTTCCCTCCCCCTCCCCTCTCTCTTTGTCACCCCCTTCTTCTTGATGGAAACCCCATTGTAATCTGGTAGGCACTCAAGTAACACAAGTGTTCAAAGGATTTACTATGCAATGCTCCCATAAGGAATAGCACTGCAATGAGGAGCTCCTTCTCGGCTCACTTCCAACATCCCCACAACATGTGCATCTCTACCAAACAACACATCTTTGGCGCTGCTGCCAGGGTGATACAAGGTATGCTTTTGCATTTTTTTAGCTTCCTCCCATAAACAACCCATTGCACATGTCCTTAGGCCTTGTTAGTGGAGATTAGGAGTGGATTGGAAGTGGAAACAGGTGAAGAAAGAGTGATTTTGGAGCAAAAAAGCTCACTTTTCAAGTTTCTTTCCATAAAGCCATTTCCATGCATTTGAGCTTGATTTTGATTGTTTTTTTCGATGTTTGTTTATACAGGGAGGTAAATAGAATGATTGCTAAGCTAGTTGTAATGTCAAATACAATTAAAAACACTTGAAAATAACGATTGGAGTGGAATTTCAAAGTTGTTTTGGGTGCTTAACAATCCAACATGTAGAAACCACTCGTTTGTGTGCCAAATTTAGCTATTGTTTTTTTTTTAAAAGTTTGACGTAGGTAGTTTAGGTCCTTAACAGACCCCCCATGCACACAAACCTAGAATAGAGCTTGAAGAACTACCAGGAATCATCAAAAGAAAGTTGTCGAGATTGCATGTTCCCAGACAATTCCTATCTTGATGACTTGTCACCTTAGTTCGATATCCCATTGACCCATCCCCTTAGCTCTATCCCACTGACTTGACACATGTGAGCTACCTAGCCCATCACCTTATTTATGATGTGTCATGGTTTTCTATCTTGCTACGATGATAGGCATTTACCTCGCACTGTAAGACTATCCCTACGACCTATCTAGCATATAGCTAACCCTCCAACTAGTGCCATTTTGGTATCCCTCAAAGGCAAGACATCCCGTCGGGCATTAACCCTGAGACCGTTGCCATATTCCCATCCTGTCGATTGAATATCCCATTGCCTTTTGCTTTAATGTTAACCCACCAGCTCGAAGGTATACCAATGTCAACCCAACTCGACGACATGTGTAAACTGCTATCCCATTGACCATCACCTTAAGTGTGTCCCTATGACTCGTCAGCATACAGCTAACCCTCCGATCGGAGGGATGGCTCTGGGAATAGATTCTCTGACAAATAAATACAAAATTGAATTTGAAGAAGGGTGTACCTTGGCAGGGATCTCATACATGCACTTGAGGTCCAGGAGAATTTCGTCCAAGGAGCCTGAGCCCCTGGAGAGCATTTCAAACTACATGCAACCCACCTTTCGCTCGAGTTATGGTTCATCTCCAATAGGGAGTTCAATTCCCATCTCTCACTCAATGTTAGGGCCCCAACGTAGTGATCCCTCTAATTCAAACGAGATCAAGAGCTTGAATGATAAAATGCAAGAACCCATGGCTTGAGGGCCTCCAAAGCCCCCTACACTAGCGTAGCTCCACCTCATTCCCTTGCTCCTTACATATCCTCTAGATTAAGGGAGACTATATCCAACATGTTTGGATAGTTAGTGCAAATGGATTCAATAGAATTGGAGAACCCTTTTGCCAACATGCCGTGGAAAGGGGCAGCGAGCGTAAACCAGTCCTTGATCCACATGTATGGACTAAGGCCGTCTTTGTGGACTGAGGACACATAATCTTCATCACGGGGCACCCTAACCTAGAGCACATGGAAGATGAAGACCCATGGATGAGGGACTTTGCAAGACAAAACCATTGGCCTTGGAAACTCACACGACTTCCAAAGGGGAAAATCTTATGGACCTCCAACCTTCCATGCTCCCCCCTCCCCCAACATTTGCCGGCTATGTGGCCTTGCAAGCTCCACCCTACAAACCAATGCAAGTAGCATCTATGTTGTATATGCTCGGTAACCCACTTCCGTCGATAATCTACTCCCACGATTATGGACCCGATAAATGGGGGAGTGGGCTTCACAGCCCCAACAACAATACTGGTGCACCAATAGACCCTGCTACCAAGGAAAGGATGGAGGCCACCTCTACATCCTATTAGGCCCACAATAGTGCCACTTCCACAAGTGTTCCAAATAGTGCTATCTGATGAGGCGATGTGCATCTTGATGGACACACTAGGAAGGGGGACTGCTTACCCCTAGCTATACCCCTGTAATTCTAGTAGGGATTACCAATCCCTCTAGGAATTGATATCTAAATCCCAGAGCCATATCCAAGAGGGATCACCAATCCCAAAGCCATATCCAAGTTGATATCTAAATTTCTCAAGGAAGGAGATACAATCTTCCACGTGGAGCAATTCAAGAAAATATGTGATGCATTGGAATCCATGGCAGGGTGGTTAATGGAGCAGAGCCCTCATTTGTTTTGGGAGTCATGTCATTGGTATCAGAGCCCAACAACATAGAATTATAGGGGCGTTCGATGATCATGGTGTAGTTTGTAGAAGTGAACATGCCGAAGGTTTGCTGGCTGGTAGCATATTTAGTATCGTGAGAGCTGTGCGAATCTATAGGCTCATTCGGCTGCTGTGAGTTATCATGTCTTTTTAGGGAGAGAGAAGGCTACCATTGAAATCCTTTTCATGGCTTTGAAATACTAGTAGCAGCTTAGACAATAAGTACCAAGCCTTATAGTTGCTCGATGTTATTGGAATCAAACACAAAGAGCCACCCTTAGATGGCTGCTGGGAAAGCATATGGTTGCAATGCTGAATTCATGGTTGCAACACCATTGAAAGTGAGATACATAGAGACGAAATGCCATTATCATGCAGCCGCTAACTAAAGATAAGTAACTCTATGTGCAAACAAAGAAGATGCAATGCATGAAGATAAAAGCCATATCACTACAGAGGAGGAGGAATGGGCTGCATCACAGGGCGTAGGAAACCATGACGTGAAGGAGCAGCTAAGCTCGATGTGAATTGCACAAAATTGCACAAAAGAAGAGAAGCCATGTCATCTAAGGTCTTTAGACCTTTTAAAAGGCCACATCAGCACGGAATTTATACCCCCTCCAAAGTTTGAACCCCCTCTCTTTCCAAAGCCCCACCATAACTAAGAAAGAAAATTAAAAGTGGGACTTTGGAGTTTGACATCGAGGGAAGCACAAAAGCGGAATCGAAAGTGGATTGTGAATAAAACAAATTGAGAAGATAAATCCAAGGCCATCGCGTGAATTCCCAAAAATTGGCAATCATATTTTTCTCTCGATAAAGCTTTCTGCTTTATAAAAATATTGAAAAATTGCATTTGAAAATGTCAACTGCGGAAAGAGATGAAATACTTAGGGAGAGCAATGAAAGGGCTAGGAAACAAAAATCTATAGTAGTAAGGAAAGGGCTAGGAAAAGAAAAGCTATAGTAGTTGGAGAGAAAATACATGAGGAGGTATAAAATGCAACTCAGGAGGATAATGTGGAAATGGAGGACATAGATTACCATGATTACGGAATTCCCTATACGTAATTCACTAAACTTGAAACTTGAATGCAAAATATGGGAAAAAATGTTAGGAACAGTGCAAGCGACATATTCCCACTACATGGATTGGACTAGCAATGTCCTAAATCAAAATGCATCTGGTAGCTAGTCCATGTTTTGATGCTAAAGCACTACCAAACTCCAATAATTTTTCTCCATCAAATTCATTCAGAGACTACATATACACACAGACGCAACATCAAACTATTTGGAAGCTATTGGAAACTAATCAACCTATGTTACCGCACAAAATTCCTTTCAAGTTTGGATGGTGAGCAGGAAAAAAATGTGTCACTGGTGATGACATAAAGCACATGTAGACCAAGGTGATGCCAAGAGTTTTGTACGTCACACCAACTCACAATTGACAATGAGAGGTAAGGAAAGAGCTGATGCACAGAGCAAGTTGCACCACCTCATGATTTGTAGGGAGTGGTTTTGGAGGAAAGAGGTCATGTGTAGAGTTCGTTTGGTTTGAGTGTGTGCCTGAGTGAAAATGGACAGTGAGGGAGACGATGGAGACAATGTTCATTGAGCAACCAGTCACACAGGATGTTACATTGAGTTAGTTGGTACACCCAGTCATTTGTCAATGATTTTAGTCACATGCTTTTAAAAATTTATTCACCCCTCAACACGTCGCTAAGGTGGTACTAGTGGGGCGTGGGGCACCACTATTTTAGGATATGCAAGTGTACCACCCTAACATGCTACCACCCTGAGATGAATACCAATGATAGGTTCCATAGGGATTGATGCCGGTTGGGAACTAATTGAGAAATTTTGGGCATGGATTGAGTTAGCTTGTTTTGGAATTCTCTCCTCTAAGGTAGCTAGTCCTATAACTAGTCTACACATTGATCAAGATGAAAATCAACAAATTAAATTTTATCTTGATTTGGTTTGTGTTGTATTTGGAGAGGATGCAATCTGATGATGAGGGGGCTTTGCAAATACTACAAATTAGAAATCCCAAATGTGAAATCTAATGTGACAAGTGCATAGAGCGTGAGCTGGCAAATAATTTCTCTTTTTGGAGCGCCTCCAAATTCCACCTGGATCAAATGACGGTCTGCAGAAGGATAAGCCAAATTCTAACCTCAAGAGTGCCTAAAAATGCATTGATGATGTGGATAGTGTGTGCATGTACTGAAGCACAATGTGCCTGTCAAGCATTGATGATGAGGTGGCACTTTGAGTTGGCATTTCCACGTGTCACAGGTGAGGTAGTTGATGAGTGGTTGACTAGACTTGAGATCTAACCATGGTTAGTTAAACCTTGGTCAAAGGTAACCGAGACCAAGGTCAACTTGACCTAACCATGGGCTATGCCTACCTCCCATGTGGAAAAGAATTGAGCCAACCTTATCCTTAGGTTTCCCTCACCCTTGCTATGGTTAGGTGAATGCCACA
This sequence comes from Dipteris shenzhenensis, assembly GCF_047967505.1. Lineage (NCBI taxonomy): Eukaryota > Viridiplantae > Streptophyta > Polypodiopsida > Gleicheniales > Dipteridaceae > Dipteris > Dipteris shenzhenensis. Next base: position 25,833,966 of record NC_141612.1, read on the forward strand.
TTAGGAACAAAGGGAGCTCATTTTGGGGCCTTTTAGGGTTTTGAAAAAATGTCTCTCAATCAATGAGGAGAAGGCCAACATAACGTAGAAATTCGATAAAAAAAGGCAAAAATATGAAAAAGAAAATAGTACTTTATGTTGTTACAAGCGTGTGGCATTAATGAGAAGATTTGTTTTTTATTCTTTTATGGTTTGCCTATCGTATCAAGAGATGTGGACCCAAAATCAAAATAGAGCTCCATTTTAAAACCTTCCTGCGTGGTGACCCAAACAACCATCAACTTTCTCTTATTCTCCGGTGCCATTCTCTCTTCAACAAGCATTCCTCTACTTTCACCACCACGATGAGCCATTCCATTCTCTCTTTGATAAGCATTCCTCGTTGCATCACTGTTGTTGTGTAACATCCATCTCATTGGGACAATGCTACACTCTCTATCAATTACGCAATGACATTATTATGGAGACTGAGAACAATATCCATAAAGAATTTTCATTCATTTTAAACAACAGGAAAGTAAGTTGGTTTCCACCTTGTGTTTCTCCTAATTTGACCACCTTGTGTTTCTCCTATTTTGATTCTCTTTACATTTGCATAATACATTTACATATTGCTAAAAAATTATTTTTGTAGATACTTCAAAGGAGCGAAAGTAAAATTCAATGCAAGGACATTGTAAATAGAACAATTCAGATAAAACAAAGCTATTGACTCCAAATATTACTTGCAACAAAAAAAAAAAGGGTTGACTTTTGATGTATTAATACAAAATGAATACAAGTATCATCTGTTTTTCTATTATTGCTTAGAATCTCTCCCTTAACTTTTTTGCAGTGGAGACTCCTTTTGAGAATCTTCCATATGTTGCTCATGTTGATGTTGTTGTGGATCTTGCTATTGTATCATCTATTTTTCTATTATTGCTTAGAATCTCTCTCTTGACTTTTTTGCAGTGGAGACTCCTTCTAAGAATATTCCCCATGCTGCTCAGGTTGCTATTGTTGTGGATCTTGCTATTGTGGATCCTATTGCTATACCTTCTGTTGTGGATCCTGCTACTGTACATCCTGCTATGGATCCTGTTGTTGTACATCCTGCTGTGGATCCTGCTACTGCACATCCTCCATCGGTACTACCATCTCATGCATCGACTCCTCCTACTACTTTGGTGTCCCTACCTCCTCGTCCATGGGTTCAAGCTCAGCCTCGTGCTGCTTTGATGTCCCTTCCTCCTCAGGCTTTTGGCTCAGGCTTTTGGAAAAGATCAATTGTAGGCTCTCCTTCCACATCCTTTGAGAATTGTTCAAGTAGCTCATCAACACTGACACCTTCTAGAATATCTTCTAGATTGCTAGTGCTAGAGACATTCTGAGCCTCTTGTTCAACCCAAAGATCCTCAGGGCCTTTTGAGCCCTTTCCTATATGGACTGGTTGGGTCTGGTGCTAGACAAGGGGAAGAGAGCTCTAGCAGCTTCAAAATTGTATTTTCTCTGAAGCTATGTACATATTTAGAGCCAAAACTATCCTCTTTCATTTACAATAAAAACAAAGAATGTTTTCAATCTTTTTTGTATTAATGCATTGAATTTAGAACTCCTCAAATAGTATGCAATGAAAGTACTCACAAATTTAGGCTGTTTCTCTGATCTTTTTTGTATCAATGCATTGAATTTAGAACTTCTCAAATAGTATGCAATGAAAGTACTCACAAATTCAGGTGGTTTCTCGGAAAAGTATGTGTCCACCATATATTTTGCACTTATGAGAGTCCTACATCCATAGGAGAAAGGATCCTCCTATTGTGGTGTCTGTTTTATCAAAATAGAAAGCTAAGATGTATATTGGGCTATGAAGAGTGCAAAAATAAGAGGGAGATAAAGATAAGTGACAATGATTATTGTACCTGCAATGGCATTGGTTGAGTTGAATCTAAAATCTTTAACTTTAGATCACGGAGGTCCAGTGCATCCATTAGTATTTTGAGACAACTGCAATGGAGATGAAGGGCAACAAAATATTAAATTCATACTTCTGCATGTAAATGCGATATGGATGACTTTTCAAGAGAAAACCTGAAAATCGCATTTTAGAGCCAAAGTATGGGCAATGACTGAGTTACAATTCTAAATCTTGGTGGGTACCCTTTAGGGAGTTGAAGGTTTTGCATTACTTTTGCTATACATCTATAAAATATCTTTTGCTACTATACAATTCTAAATCCTAGTGGGTACCCTTTAGGGAGTTGAAGCTATAGCATAACTTTTGTTGTACATTTATATGCACCAAACTCCAATGACTGTTGCAAGAGAAACAAATAACATGAGGGGATTAGACCAAGAGGGTGTAAATTTAATTTGAACATATTAGGATTTTGTCAATAGAGGGTAGTAGTGGAAAAGGTCAGGGAACATAGTCTAAGCAATATGGGACAACCACATCTAAATTACAAAAACAAAATCAATTGGAAATGCTTTTGGTTGATGTGTTGTTAACCTTCAACTTGAAAGATATACATGGATAAACTATATACACAGAGTGCTGAAGGCTCTGGTGGATCTGACTCTTCAAAAAACTACAAAAAATAACTTCACTTAGCTTATGAAAAAGTGAATGATACAAAGACATAAACACAATTGACATAGAAATATATACTTACTATAGAGCTGCAAGCATGATTGTGCAAGTAACATGTTTTTCTTTCTGTGCTAAAGCATGATGCAATCTTCTGTCAAGTCCCAGGTCAGGTCATCATTCACAGTCTGGATAGCTACTCTAATCTTTAATCCAATTTGTAGGAGCTTCTGCTAAATTTCCACCATCATCTCACTAATGTCTGGGATTGCAAGATAGACACAATTTCTTTTACTCTTTCCTTGAGGGACTCTTCATAGGCAACCTTGTCTCTGGTCTCATGTTGGTGAAAGATCTCTTTGATCTTGACTTCATCATCTTTAGGTTTCCTGGCTGGAGATATCAACAAGATATCTCTCATTTGAGATCATCACAATCCTTTGCATTAAGGATCTTGTCATATCTATACCTGACCCTTACAAGTGTTTGGATGTCTTTCTTCATGCTAGTGACCTTGTCTGCATGTGTTGCTACCATGATGGTGTCCATGAAAAATTCTATAAGCCACTCTTCAATAGCTTCTTGGAGAGCAAGTAGTGCAATCCTTTTCCATCTAAAGTCCACATGCCAGTTGATGCATATTGCCCTCACAAGCCTCTGGAATGGTGCTATGGGTATTGCATATCCTATGGCTTTCTGAGCCTTCCTGATCTCCATTAGGATAGATTTTCTTTGGCTCACTCTTTTCTTCATGTTCCTTGTTAGCATGTGCACAACAGGCTTCCCCTTCTTTGAAGATTTTGATCTGGATGGAGGAGCTGTGGTAGCCCCTGCAATGTTAGCTCCTTTTCCTTTCCTTCTGACTGTTGCTTTGGTTCTTGCCATAGTCTATTGTGTTCTTCTCCTAGAAAAAAACCCAAACATAATAAGCAAATCAGCCACCCAAGAGTTTGCTTGAAAACACGATATGGTGCAAAAATATAGAGAACATACTTCAACAACACATATCATGTAGAAAATTTGCTAGAAAATGAGATATGGAGGAGAAAAACAAAGAAAAAGCTCAAATCGTGTTTTTGAGCAAATTTAGTTGAAGCCTAATCTAATGAATCAGTTGGACTCCACCATCCTCCTAAACCCTAGAATGCAAATGAGATGTGCTCAACAAAAACAACTCATAGAGTGTCTTTGAGAGAAAGTTATGGAATGGTCATTTCACCTGAACAACTGGAAAAACCAATGACTCGTGATAGATTGCTTACCTGGGCTTGTGTGTAGAGCTAGCTGGGGAGGTGTGAGATGGAGCTGGGGAGGTTGTGGCTAGGGCTGTAGTGGGTGGTGTTGGTGAGGTTGGAGTTGGAGCTACAGTGGGACTCTGTGATGGATGTGGTGAGGTTGGAGCTGGAGCTGGTTGAGCTGGAGGTGGTGAGGTTGGAGGCAAAAGTGAAACTAGAGATAGGGATGAAATGAAAGGTAACTCTACTTAGAGGCAGTTTTGTCTCAAAATCTGTGTAAGCAATGATGAGGAAATAAATGCACAAGTACCTAGAAGACCGTTTTTTGCACGTGTGGCTGACAAGACAGATGTGACATGCATTGAAAATTGTGCCCTTTCCTCTTATCTACCCTTTTCTCCATCCCTCTAGCAGTTTTGATCTACACTTTCCTCCATCCCTACACCACATCCTTATCTACATCACTGCCATCATCCCCCCGCTTACTTCCATCATCCCCCCCCCCCTTTAATGCATCTATGCAAGAGCCACAGACAAGTCACTAGGGCTAGCCATGGATAGAAAAAATCTAGGTATTCATATATCCCACTTTGGAATCTGCTATATTTATGGGTAGTAGTGTTTTCTTGATCTATGATTGTGTAGACCTCACCTTTCCTTAGGTGCTAGTACTTGCTCCATAGAGGATAATATTTTTTTCCAGAAAACACAATTTGAGGCTCTTTTCCATAAAAACATGCTATACCGCGTTTATGAACAAAACATGCTAGGTGTGCAAGAATTTGATAAAAAACACGATTTGGAGTAGTTGTTGAGAGTTGTGGTGCCATGAGCACTTGTAGAGCAAAGGTATGAGTAAAGGGTAAGCTGCCACATGGCATGGAGGAGATATTGCACATGTGAGCAAGCAAATGGATGTAAGTACCCTCACCTATAAAAGGGAGGTTCATTTGAAGTAATATCAATCAAGCACTTTGCACTATCTCAAGATTCTTTTTATGAGTCCAAGCTAATCTATCTTGGAACCTAATTGACTTGAGATACATGTCATGAGCACTCTCTTCATCATGTTTCCACAACAGTGCTTCTCTGACTTCTGCTCCTTACAATGGGATGAATAGCTCTCCCAACTCCACCTACCAATTCGGCTACTCTACTCTTGTGATGCTCGTTGCGAACTAAGGCGCCCTTGTTTCCATACACTATCTACTAGAGTGCCAGTTCGTCAACGTCCTCTGCACCGCAAACCCGTCCCACAGCAGTGCAACAGCACGAGCAAGGCTTCTCCACTGTCAACATACTTGAACACAAGCCAGCAGCTCCAGCCTCATCATCGACTAGCCCCTCCAAAGCAAAAGACAGCCACCTCCAAAGGGAAGAACCTGGCTACATCAACCTCCTTTGCAGCCACATGCAGGTCATTGTGAATGAACGCTCACGGTGCAACGCCTCCTCAATGAACCTCTGCCATGAAGCTTCCGATAACCATAGCCAACCACAACCAGTAGCGACCATCTAAGAGCAGCCAGCGCTCCTGCATCGATCGACCTTCACGAAAGCTTCTCCAAGATGAGCTAGCACTCTCGCTCCAACAACTACCTCCACACCAGCGACTCACAGTAGCTCCGCCTCGGCTGACCAGCTCTGCAGCATCTTCGCGTCGCCGTCGGTCGTCGTCGTTGCAAGTTTGTCGCATCTCCGTCGACGCACTGACAGAACAGATTGGATAGTTTTCTACAAAGTCTCCTAAGGTTCCCCAAAAATTGACATGTGGCAAAGATAAAACTTAACCACAGCCAGGAGTAGTTCAGTTAGTAGGGTAAAGTTCACTTACTTGGACCATAGTTAGGTTTGTTTATACTCTGGGTTAATTCAGTTTGGTTAAAAGTGTGCCACGTGGCATTGGGCTACCTCAGCATAGTAAACCCTTGCCAAGCACAATTTGTAAGCTGCATGTGAATAGCCTCTACCACATCATCAAGGCCCCCTCTTCTTCACAAAAGCTTCAACAAGCCGTAACTTGCAATCCAAGAAGAATTTGGACACGCTCCTAAAAGGAAAAGTAATCGTCTTTTCGAGCTCTACGCACCTGTCATGTCAGAATCATTGTATGCAATTAGACACTGCCAATATTGAAAGAAATCAATTGGTAAGACATTTGCAACAAATGGAAAAGCAAAGCATGAATGCACAAAGCATGCCAAAAGCACAAGTACATGAGATGACCATAGCACGAAGCATGGCATCCACACATAAAGCATTAAGGCACATGGAAGAACAAAGCATCATGCATGAAACTACACAAGGAAGAAGATTGCAGATTGAAGAACCAGCAAGTCAACTACACAGCATCGTCATCAAGCCATGAGCCAAAAGGTGACATCAATGGGATGTATTGAGAAACAAATACCTTGCCAACCTTGCCTATATTTTGTAATTGAACCTGACCACCTGAGAGTAGCTATGAAAGCACCCAGGGGAGGTATTGACATGTAGAAGCCACACTTGACCACCTTAAGTAGCAATGCATGCACTAAGGGGAGGTGATGGAATATAACTCACATCTGACCACCTTGCAGTAGCCAAAGGATTATGGCACCAAGGGGAGGTGTTGAGAGTTGTGGTGCCATGAGCACTTGTAGAGCAAAGGTATGAGTAAAGGGTAAGCTGCCACATGGCATGGAGGAGATATCCCACATGTGAGCAAGCAAATGGATGTAAGTACCCTCACCTATAAAAGGGAGGTTCATTTGAAGTAATATCAATCAAGCACTTTGCACTATCTCAAGATTCTTTTTATGAGTCCAAGCTAATCTATCTTGGAACCTAATTGACTTGAGATACATGTCATGAGCACTCTCTTCATCATGTTTCCACATAGGTTTCATCCACCTTAGAGCGCTCCATAGATCCTGAGGCATGCATGTTTTGTCAGTAGTTTTCTTGAATAAACATGAATATCACATTTTTTAGCACATTGTTCTGCAGTGAGAGTCTATAGAATGTTTGAGAAAGACTGGTTTACAAAAGGTACTAACCTTATTAGTATGTAGATAACAAGAGCTTGATGGGTGATAGTTTAATGGTTGTCAGCTTGATGTATCTTGAGTTGTAGTGGGTCAGTGTGATAGAGCTGGTGAGGTTGTGGGTAACAGTTTGATGGGTGTCAGCTTGATGGGTTAAGATAGAGCTATAGTGGGTATGGGGGAAGGATCTAGAGCTGTATTGGGTTAGTATTGTTGAGATATGGTGCTATGAGCACATAGATTAAAGGGCTAAGGTATGGTATAGGAAAGAATTAAAGTAGCCACCCTAGGATGTGGACTACATGATGTGGAGATGTGGATTGAGGATATCCACAAGGAGAGATGTGGATGAGAGGATCCCACATGGTTTGACTATTCTAAAGGCTCTCTCTATATAAGAAGCCTATCATGTATTGTTGAGTACACATATAGATTGAAATAGATTGAGTCTTTCCCATTTGGTTTCTCTCTCCTCATGTTTTTCATTATATGCTTTGAGCCTCCGTAGTCCTTACATCGATCTTATGTACACTAGGCTTAGCATGATCCCACTTTCTTGTCATGGTATCAGAGCAGGTTTAGCTAAGTCTAGACTAGCTTTAGATAGAGTTGAGAATACTTTGTGAGAGTTCTTGAGTGATTTCTGTTCATGTTGGCTTGCTAGTTTTCGTCATTCTTCCACTAGGTTCTACATTGAGAGATAAGAGGTGTGAGAGTCTAGTTAGAGCTTCAACAAAAGCTTCTACAAGCTTATGAGATCCCGTGTGCCTCCACCTTCAACGTCTACTATGCCATGACTCCATCAACCGGCTGCGACCTCTACATAATAGGCAAAGATGCAGAAGAAGGGCGATGAGAATAGACAAAAACGATCAAACAAAGCTCAACGCAGTTCTAAGTTCCATGGATAAGCGGCTCCAAGGCGACTCTCAAGCATTCAATCAAGAGCAGCTCCAACGAGCTCTATCGGGCGGCCATATCACAGTAGCAGCAGCTGCCACACACACACAAAGCAGCTCGACCTCAACGGCTCATCGGCTCAGCCTTGCCTATGCCCACTCGACCTCAACGGTGCATCACAGCCGTGTCTCGAGACGATTGCTCCATCAACTGCCTCCATCACGGAACGTCATTTGCACCTAGCTCTAGCACCGATAGCAGCGACTATAGCATAGAGCGCCTTCTACAGACAGTCTCTACAACGAGCCAGCCGACGCTCTTCCAACCGCCCTCATCAACGACGCCTCTAGCTACTCAACCTGCGCGTTTTCCACGACTAGCGTCAACAGTCGCTCCACCAGCCAGGATTTCCATCGAGCCCTGGAAGAACTCTCAGCATCAGTGCCGGACCCTGCACGAGTTGCAGCGACTCCAGTGAAGCCGTCGTCGTCTCTGCAGCAGAGAAGCTTCAAAGCTTCCATTTCTTTGCCAAGGTCTCTCCACAAACGACACGTGGCAGATAGGTATAGTCAAGGTAAGGTTGGGTTAAGTGAAGATAGCCCGGGGTTCAGAAGCTTGGTCAACTTCTTGACACATGGCAAGGTAGAAACTAACCACGGTTAGGTGCATTTGACCTTGGGTCAACCAATGGATAAGGTTGGTCAAGCTAACCCCGGTCAGGCCCACCCAATATGCCATGGTTAAGTTAGAGTGAGGGTTAGTTAAGCCACATCAGCATGCACAGTCAGCAGTGCCTTCTAAGCACACAGCCTCTTGTTAAGCACAGTATGTAATTCAGCATGTGAATCCCTGTGCCACATCATCAAAGGCCCCTCTTCTTCACAAAAGCTTCAACAAGCCATAACTTGCAATCCAGGAAGAATTTGCACACGCTCCAAAAAGGAAAAATAACCAGTTTTTTGAGCTCTACGTGCCTGTCAACTCAAATTTTCTATATGCAATTAGACACTGCCAGATTTGAAAGTATAATCAACTGGTAAGACCTTTGCAATGGCAATCCGCACCCCAACTGTTGAGAAGTTCACCGGGGAAAGATTTCACACATGGTCTACACAAATGAGATATCTCCTGATGCACCAAAAGCTTTGGAAGACTGTAAAAGAAGACATACCCACTGCACAAAATGATGCTTGGAAGGAAAAAGATGAAGCAGCACTATCACTCATTGGATTGCACTTGGGTCCAAACATAATTCATCATATAGACTCTAAGGATCATGCCAAGGATGCATGGGATGAGTTGAACACAGTGTTTGGTGCAAAAGCCAAAAACCAAGAAATCCATCTTAAGATTGAATTCTATGGTATGCACATGGGCTTCAATGAATCCATGGCACAATTTGTCAACAAAATCAAAAGCATTATGACTCAACTAGAGGGCATAAATGCAAAAGTAGGAGAGAAAGATGCACTTGCAATTCTCCTTAAAAGCATGCCTCCAGAGTATAGTGCATTGACAACCACTTTGAAGAATTTGCCAGAGCCAAGGTTTGAAGAATGTGTATCCTCTCTTCTCGAAAAAGAAAGAGAGTTGAAGGCATCGACATCGACATCGACATCAACACACAACAGCTATAATGAAGAACAAGCACTATTCAGTAAAACATCAACGAAGTGCTACCATTGCAGAAGGATGGGTCACTATCAAAGTAACTGTAGACTGAAGAACAAACCAAAGTGTCACCATTGCAAGAAGCTGGGACACAAGGAAGAAGATTGCAGATTGAAGAACCAGCAGGTCAACTACATAGCATCGTCATCAAGCCATGAGCCAAATGGTGACATCAATGGAATGTATTAAGAAACAAAAACCTTGCCAACCTTGCCTATATTTTGTAAAACAAGCCTGACCACTTGAGAGTAGCAATGAAAGCACCCAGGGGAGATATTGACATGTAAAAAACCACACTTGACCACCTTAAGTAGCAATGCATGCACTAAGGGGAGGTGATGGAATGTAACTCACATCTGACCACCTTGCAGAAGCCAAAGGATCATGGCACCAAGGGGAGGTGTTGAGATATGGTGCCATGAGCACATAGATTAAAGGGCTAAGGTATGGTATAGGAAAGAATTAAAGTAGCCACCCTAGGATGTGGACTACATGATGTGGAGATGTGGATTGAGGATATCCACAAGGAGAGATGTGGATGAGAGGATCCCACATGGTTTGACTATTCTAAAGGCTCTCTCTATATAAGAAGCCTAGTATAATAGAGCTGTTGAGGTTGTTTGTCACAAGCCTGAAGGGAGGAAGATGAAACTAGATATGGAGGTGACAAAGGGAATAATTAAGTCTGGCAGTTTGGTATAAAAATAGGCGCATGCAAACACTAGATACTCTAAAAATAGTACCGTCAATACCATTTTTGGCATGTGTGCTTGACAAGTGTGACTTGAATAGATATCTGTGCCATCTCCTCTTATTCTCACTTTTCTCCATCCATTCAACAGTTTTGAATCTTCGTCTTCTTCCTCATCTTCATCTGGACAATACTTTAGACCTTTCTTTTCTCCCATCATCATCCCCACCTACCTATACTTGTGCAAATGCCATGGAGAGAAAGGATACATGTACTTAAATACACCACAGTCTTGATCTACCTTTCCAAGTGTCTTCTTGATCTATCTAATTCTACTGCATTAGCTATTAGGCATTTGCTTCATCTTTTGAATGATCAAGACAACTATCTTGAAGATTTACCCAAGAATTTGTCTGGACATGATGTTTTTGCATCAATAGGACTTTTTGCTAGAAAACACGATTTCAGTGTATTTAATTATAAAGACAGTCATATCGCATTTTTCACAACAAACTTTCAAAGAGGAGGAGCTAACCATCTAGGTGATGCAGGTGATGCACCAAGGCTTGTCAGGAAGACCATTGACCTCTCAGCTTATGCCGTAAGGGAGGAGGAATCTAATGGTAAGAATTTCTTTATGAGTGCTTCTGTTTCTTTTTAGCCATATGTGCACAACTCATTTTTTATTTTGTATGATGTAGTCAAGACAAGAAATCCCAATGACAAGGGTTCAGACAAAGGGAAAGGAGAAGGAGGAAAAGAAGTCAGTTGCTAAGGGAAAGGAGAAGGAGGAAAAGAAGTCACCCCAACTACAGCTCTTTGAATTTCTATAGAAGTTAGAACACCAAATGTACTATCACAAATACCACGAGATGTTCAATAAGGAGATGGACTTGCAGTCTCTTCTGACATAGCACAAGGATTTTCTTGGAGAGGTGTATGAATCCTTCCACAAGATGATAGTTGAAGGATCAAAAGTTATCAATAATAAGACTTTTGTACATGTCAAGGACATTGCTACAAATGACAAGATGAGGTATCAAATGCACAAGCTGTTTGACAATTTTAAAGATACAAGGGAATCTGCACTGTATACAAGGGCAATTGTAGGATACTTGAAGAGTCACTTGCATTTGCCATGTATGTACACTATGCTTATGGATTAGTTGAGGACCCAAAGGATAGCGATGAGGAAGAGGAAACATAAGATAAGTCAGACCTACTAGAAGTGGAAGAGAAGATCAACCCGATAGAGAAGGAGCTTGCAATTTGCAGCATTGGACCTAGTGGCCTTAAAAAATGAGACTCTAAGAGATGCTATCATAGTGGATAATGTTGAGGTTGAGAGCTCTGATCTCACTATGCCCATTGTTCCCTCGTTCAATATTGAGGGAAAAGAGTATGTCTTGTGATATGACGCACAGTGCCTGTTTAATTTGAGAGAAGATTATGCAATTGCCCTTATTGCGCATAATCTTGTAGGGTTGACAAGGAAGTAAGGATTGAGGATGATAGAGCTAGAGGACAAATTTAATCCTTCAGCAGCATTGTCCATCTATTTTGAGCAAGCCAAAATGTATGAAGAGGTGGATGAGACAATCATCTAGGAAACCCACCAAGCACGAATGAACCTCAGCAAGCTTGGATATTAGTCACAGCTCCGAGGGGAAGGAGGAGATGGGTATCTCCTTGTTTAATGATGATATACTATAGAAAGATGAGAATATTGAGGTAAGGAACCTACCTTTCTTGAATTTGGAGTTTAGATATGCAATTTGATGGTATGTTTTAAATCTAAGTGTGTTTTGCATATGGCAATTGTTCGTTAAAGATGACACATTCCTCCTGAGGGTAGTTGGAAGTAGAATTCCTAGGCTTGGTAAACTATCAAGCCTTTCTCATTATATTAAAGACCTATCTACTTAAAAGATACTGATTTTTAGCAAATTGCTTAGCAACGATGGAGTTGCTCTTACTTATTGTTTCAAGTATTTGTCAAAATTTTTGGGTGGTCATCCTATATCATCCACAATAACTCTTGAACAAGATGAGAAGAGTTTGATTGCTCCTCAGCTCAAGAAAAAAAGGTCTCCAATCAAAGTCACAAGAAGGATTCCAAGCAAAGTTGGCAAACCATTGGAAGGATAGCCTGTATGGCATTGTATATTTTACAAGATAGAAGTAAGGTTATGATTGTGAGAACACTGTCACTTTAGAATGTCTTAGTTATGTTTATGTGTATTTGTGACAAAAATAATGTACATTTTGAAATAGAAATATACATTGTAGTACATTTCAAATATTTCAATGGTTGCATACAATAACTTCTTATGAATGAAAGATCCAAGTCTTGTTCATTGCAAAAAAGAATTTGTTACATTTGATGACATCAATTGATGCACAAGGTTTAGCACTTAGCTTCTATCTACCCATTTGTGGTTTACAATATCTTTGAGTGTCTCCACTGAGCATGTCTTTGTGCTGCATTTGAGTTCACTAAAATCTGCCTCCTTCTTTCCTTTTGAGCCAATATGAAAGCTAGCTTAACTTGTGATGTATTAACTTTCTTCTTAACTTGAAGTATTTGTAGTATTCCTTGATAGAACCACTAGAAGACTTCTTTTGAACTATTGGCTTTCTGTTTTCCTCCAAAATGTTGTGTATGTCTAAAGAATGCATTTCGTGCCATGTAGTGTGATTTCTCCATTCACTGTGTGGACTAAATTGCAGGGCATCAATATTTTTTTAAAAACAAAGGAAGGTGATTGTAGATTATATGCTATTTTGATACATAGGCAAGTGAGCATTAGAATATATAAAACTAATATTGTTTACTTTAAAAAAAAACATGCACAAAAATAGGATATTGTTCTTACCATGTAATGAGTGATGTTCCATGTTGCCCAAGCCTCTTTCATTGCCTTTCCAAAACTCTATACCACTTCTTCAAATGCTTGTTGATCATTTTTTATAAAGGTGGCTTGTTCACCAAAAAAAAAAAGCTTATCTAAGCATTTCCACACTTTTTCCCTGACATTTCTTGCCAATCCATCTACCTAATGACCTTTGACAACATTGTGTACTTTTCTCCACAATTTATACTTTATCCTTGATATGTATATTGTCTTACTGCCATTTATTTTTCTTTTCTCTTGATGAGACAAAAATCTTCTAACTTTTACTCCACCAATAGATGGCTTGATAGGAACATCTTTTCCATTTGTAGATTTGTAAATATCCTTTGTAATATGTACATCTCCTCCATGTGGAGACCAATTTCTGATAGCACTGCTTCTAATTATTGTAGTGCCTCTTTTCTTCTACTCTCAAGGCAAAGTTTCCATGCAATCCAATATATAGGAAAACTAGTTTCTCAATGATCCTACATAATGCATGCAATAATGCATGCAATGTACAAATGTGAACATTGCATAATGGGATCTCATGAACTTCTTTGAAATTTTTATCTACTTTATCTCTATTGGGTGCCCTTTTCCACCATTTAGAATCTAGGACATGCACTGGTTCATTGCAGTACAAGCAAGGAGATTTGAGTTACCCCCTTTGCTTATATTGAACATACACTTTAGTGTCTTCCGGTCACCTGCCATATGCCATTCAATTTGAAAATCACTCTTCCCCGGAACATGAAGATGGCATCCTTGGACTTGAATCTTGATAATTAATGGTATATCTATTTGATGAAATACCCAATAAAGTACTGCATGGTCCTTAGTCTTCAGCTGTAATTTAAAACCATAGGTTTGCAAGATATATGATATAAAATTTATTACATTTCAAGTAAAGTCTAATTTGGAAGGCGATAGTTTACATACCTCAAATGCGCCCAACCACCATATGTGCTTTTCCGATTGGACACTGAAGTACTTTGAGTTGGACTTTGTGATTGATTGATCAAGTGCTCAATTCATCAAAGTGATAGAAACTCTCTCTATCTTTTTTTCCTTGCCGATTTCACACTCATCGAGCTTCACAAACAAACTTTAAAACTCTTTTACATTCTTCAAATGTGATATTGTAGAACTCAACCATAAGTAGATTTGCAATTGTTCAAGATCTAAAAAATATTATTCCAAGAATTATATGTAGTGCTTCCCTTTTTGCTTTCATATACACTTTCGATATGAAAGTACAGTCCAATAAACTTATCAATTTCTTGGTTGAGATGACCTCGTTCCTTCCACACTTGTGTTGGTGTCGGTAACAACACATGTTTTATCCGTTGATCTTTTAATGTTGATGATGCAACTCTAAATATTGAAGCATATCCCTTTCTGCTCACTCCGCTCACATCAAGAGCCTCTTGAATTTTTGTGACATCATCTTTACTTTCCGATACAAAGTCTTCAAGAACTTCATGTTTTACCTTCCTAAACTTCTTTTCAAGACTCCATCATGTTCTTTGCAACAACAGTGGAGACTAAACCCTTAATTTGTTTGACGGGAATTAAATTAGGATGAATGTTTTCTTTCTAAGATCCTAAAATTTCCCTTCAACAAGTACACTTTGCAATATTATAGATTTTCTTGCAAGACAAACACACATATACAAATACAATGGCTAAACAAGATGTACTCTTACCTTGCTTTCTGTACTCTATGGTTACATCCTCTAGTGCGAGCTTTCAACTCCATAATGTTTTGAATTCTCTTGCTTCATTGTCTCTCTCCAAGAACCGTTCTCTTCCATTAGGGGAGAATCGGGGTCTCAAAAGGGCCTCATAAGGAATGGATTAAGAAATGGATTAGTCCTAATGAAAGGGCCAAGTTAGGTCCCAAAAAGTCCTAACCCCCCCTCACCTAGGTGGGTTAAGCCCACAAGTGACCCCACCTCTTACACAACTCTTACTCCTAGGTGGGAACCATAAAATTCAAAATTCAAAAATTCAAATTTTGAATCCCCCACCTCTTTCTCTCTCCTCCCTCCCTCCCTTCCCCACCTCCCTCCCCCTCCCTCCCTCCCCCTCCTCACTCCCTCCTCCCCCTCCCTCCTGTTGAGATATCGAGCTCCACTCGTGATATGCTAGGGTGATCGTTGTGCATTTATGTCACTGACTTGTTAACTGCAGATGCGGTTGGTACACCGCCCATGAATAATAGCTGGATGACAGCTATCCTGATGTACTCTAGTTCGTGGCTTAGTTAGTATGCCACCTTAGTTAGCTGAGTTTGGTTTGAGACCCACATATAGGGTTCTTCTATTTCTTTGTACTAGAGTTCTTTTGGCTTACACAACTAAGAAGAGGAAAAATATTTTCAGCCTCCACCTTTGTGTGTATTCCCCCATTGTGTATGCGAGAAAGCCACAAGTGAGACTCACTCCTTCTCTCCCACTATCTTCACATGGTATCAGAGCCTAGTTTATGGTAAGGAGCTCAAGAAATCAAACCAAGTTCGCGGTGTCCTAGTAAGAGGACCAGTGTTGCTTTCCTTTTTCGAGTTTGGGAGCAAACCTCTGCAGGTAGCAGAGCCAAAAAGTGCAAGAGTGCATTCTCTCAGATTGAGACACCCTTCGCGGTGTGGCGAGAGGGCAGTATATGCTAAGGGAGATGGCGAAGCCCTTGGTGACTTTATTTTTCTAATTCGAGGCCATTTTGGGGCCCATTTTGGAGGCGAAAGTTCTCCACAAGCACTGAGAAAAAGGCCCTGTTTTTGTTGTGCGACCACTGCTCTGCAGATCGATGAAAAGTTGCCGTAGAAATTGCATCGTATGCCTATGCGCAGAGATATTGGGAGTTACAGAATCATCCTTATTGCTTGTTCATGCAAAATCGTCACTACGAAGTGACTATGAGGTAGGGGGAGCCAAAGAGGTCGTGGTGGATTGCAGAGAGGCCAAAATGCAAACAGAAATGTTGAATGCTACTACTGTGGTAAAATGGGTCATATGGCTAAAGACTGGTATAAAAAGCAGAATGACATCGTGAATGGAAAATTGCAGCAAGGGAATTATGCATCTTTTAGTAGACAGGGTCATGACAGAAATGAGCATCTGTTTATGGTGCAGCACATGACCAATTCTATGACACGTGCAGAAGAAAGCAATGATGTGTGGTATGTTCACTCAAGTGCATCAAACCACATGATAGGTCATGCAGAATGGATGCAGGATGCAAGGGAAATGGAAAGACTAGGATTTGTGGAGACTGGTGATGATACTGCACATCCTATTGTGCAGATTGGTAAAATTCCTTTGTCTATGCAGGATGGGAAAAAGAAATACCTGTCTGATGTATTTCATGTCCCAAATATCACCAAGAACCTAGTTTCTATTGGTCAAATGGTTGAGCAGGGGCAGGCTTGTAGGTCAGATTTAATCCTCATGGATGCTTTGTTGAGGATATGAAAAATAACAATCACTTGATAGCAAAAGGAAAGAAGAAGGGCAGGATGTTTACGTTGGATGTGGACATGCCTGAATTGAGTGCAGCAATGCTTGCACATGGGACCGATGTAGTTGCACATATTGATACCTAGCATAAACGCATTGGTCATGTTAATGTACAGCGACTTAAATCAATGCAGGCCCAAAATATTGTTGCAACATTGCCTAAATTCAAGGTTGCAAAAATGCATAAGGTATGTGAAGCCTGTCAATTTGGAAAACAGGCAAGGAAACCATTTCCTAGACATGTTCAAGCGAGTAAGAAGCCATTGGAATCAATCCACTCTGATGTGTGGACTACTAAAGCTCTGCATCTATTGGAGGCTATCATTATTTTGTCACTTTTATTGATGACTACAGCAGAAAAGTTTGGGTGTATTTTATGAAAAAGAAAAGTGAAGTGTTTGGGCATTTCAAAGCTTTTAAAGTTATGGTTGAAAAAGAAACAGGCCTGCAAATAAAATGCCTATGGTCAAATGGAGGGGGAGAGTACCTCTCAAATGAGTTTGCAAGGTTTCTGCAGGAGCATGGCATAAAGCAGCAATATTCATGCAGTCATACCCCACAGCAAAATGGACTTGCAGAAAGGAAAAAAAAGCATATTGGAGAGGTATCTTGGGCCATGCTAAATGAAAAAGACCTACCAAATTATTATTGGGCTGAAGCAGTTGCTACAATAGTTTACATAATGAATAGGACTCCCATTGCAGCAATACATGGCATGATGCCAGAGGAGATGTATACTGGTAGGAAACCATTTATTTCTCATTTGAAAATTTTTTGTTGCATTGCCTATGTTCATGTGCCAGATGAGTTGAGGTCCAAGTTGGATCCAAAAGTTGAGAAGTGCATCTTTATTGGTTATTCTCTGCAGTAGAAAGTGTATAGATGCTATAACCATTCTACTCGTAAGTTTATAGTGAGTAGAGATGTTGTTTTTGATGAGATGAGCAGCTGGTATAAACCAGTAAATGTGATTGATGATGTAGATGCACAAAATGGTAATGCTGCACAGAATTCACAATAGCAATCACAAAATATTAGTGGCCCTATAGTGTCCTCTAGTAGTGGTTCACATACTTCACCATGGACAGGCAGATTGAGATCAGGAGATTCTCCTCAAAGCAATGCAGATAGTGGTATGCAAGTATCACGACAAGGAAAAGAGAAGTAGATCAGCCCGTGTTTGATGTGAATGCAGGTCACTCTTATGTGGATGGTGAATCTACTGGCTCAGAACAGAGCATTGATGATGAGTTGGGTATTCCTTCTGTTGTTACATCTGGAGTAAGGAAGACTAGGGATGTTTTGAGAGCACCTGGAAGTGAGCCTATTTTGCGCAGGTCTACCAGAGCTAGGTATTCGGTGGATAGGCTGAAATATGATGGATTTATAGCCATTCACTATGCCTATATGGTCAAAGTGATACAGGAACCAGAACCCACTTCTTTTGAGCAAGCCATGGGAAAAGAAAAATGGGGAAAAGCTGTGGATGAAGAAATGGATGCCTTGGAAGCAAATGCTACATGGGAATTGGTTCCTTTGCCTAAAGACAAGAATGCAATTGGTTGTAAGTGGGTTTATAAGATGAAGCACAATGCAAATGGTTCTATGAACAGATACAAGGCAAGATTAGTTGTCAAGGAGTATGCACAGACATATGGCATTGATTATGAAGAAACATTCAATTTGGTTGCAAGGATGGCAACCATAAGAGAAGTCATTGCTATGGCTGCATCAAAGGGATGGTCTTTACATCAGATGGATGTAAATAATGCCTTCTTGCATGGTCATTTGCAAGAAGAGTTCTTTATGGAGCAGCGACTAGGTTATGTTCATGCTGTTTATCCTGAGTTTGTTTACAGGTTGAAGAAAGCCTTGTATGGCTTGAAGCAAGCACCTAGAGCATGGTCTGACAAGACAGGACAGTATCTTGTCACTATTGGCTTTCAGATTTCCAAGGTAGATTTCTCACTTTATGTGAGGAAAACCAAGAAAGGTATTATGCTGCTTGTCATTTATGTTGATGATTTGATCATCACAGGTGATAGTGATGAAGATATCCTTCATGTGAAAATGCTATTGAAGCAGAAGTTTGAGATAAAGGATTTGGGAGAGCTTCGTTATTTCTTGGGCATTGAGGTGATTAGATCACCAAGTGGGATACGACTCTTGCAGAGGCAGTATGGGACATGCTGTCCAAATATGGGATGACACGCTGTAAGCCTATTTCAGTTCCTTTAGAGAAAAATGTGAAGCTGAGTGCAGATGTAGGTGATCTTCTAGAAGACCCTACTATGTACAGATGCATAGTAGGAAGTTTGACTTATATGACTATTACTAGGCCAGATTTGAGCTATGCTGTTGGATTGGTAAGTCAATTTATGCAGGCTCCAAGGAAACCACATTTGGATGCGGCTAGATGCATACTCAGGTATGTGAAGTCCACATTGCAGTATGGAATATTTTATGAGACTGGGGTTCAGATACAGTTGCATGGATACACTGATGCTGATCAATGGGATGGTAGTATTTACGATAGATGATCTACTAATGGATATGTGTTCTCTTTTGGGAGTGCTACAATCACTTGGAGCAGTAAGAAACAGCCTACAGTTGCCTTGTCGAGCACGGAGGCTGAGTATAAGGGTGCAGCAATGGCTACATGTGAGGTAGCTTGGTTGCATAAGCTACTTTATGATATGCATCAGTATATAGATGGGCCAGTTGTCATTTATTGTGACAACATGAGCAGTATACACTTGGCAAATAACCCAGTCTATAAGCACATTGAGGTGCATTATCACTATGTGTGGGAGAAGGTTTTACTAGGTCTTATTGATCTAGTTTATGTCAGCACAAAGGATCAGGTAGCTGACATATTCACGAAGGCATTGGGCACAGAGAAGCTGCACAAGTTCAAAGATGTGTAGGAATTGGGATTGAGCTCAAGGGGGAGTGTTGAGATATCGAGCTCCCCTCGTGATATGCCAGGGTGATCATTGTGCATTTATGTCATCGACTTGTTAGCTGCAGATGCAGTTGGTACACCGCCCATGAATAATAGCTGGATGACAGCTATCCTAATGTACTCTAGTTTGTGGCTCAGATAGTATGCCACCTTAGTTAGCTGAGTTTGGTTTGAGACCCACATATAGGGTTCTTCTATTTCTTTGTACTAGAGTTCTTGTGGCTTACACAACTAAGAAGAGGAAAACTGTTTTCAGCCTCCACCTTTGTGTGTATTCCCCCATTGTGTATGTGAGAAAGCCGCAAGTGAGACTCCTTCCTTCTCTCCCACTATCTTCACACCTCCTCACTGGACACAAGCCACACATTGGGCATCTCCGCATATTTGGTTGCATAGCATATGCCCACATACATGATGATCATCGCGGGAAATTGGATGCAAAGTCACGTAAATGCATCATGGTTGGCTACAGTGAAGAAAGCAAAGCATACAAATTGTATGATCCCATCAACTGCAAGGTCATTATCTCCAGAGATGTAATCTTTGATGAGGAATTAGAATGGAAAACCTCACCTACACAGGAGATAGAAGCATCGACTTCACAATCATCTACAGAACAGGTTAATGAAGAAGAGCGAGAATTGCTAGCAACACCCCAAGCAGAGCCAAAGTAGCTCAGACGGTCTACTAGGGAAAGCAGACCTCTAGCCAAATTGACATATGCTTAGAAAGGCAAAGCAATTCAGGTTGAAACCACCAACTATGCTCTTATGACTACCATCATGGCTACAGAAGATCTAGTGTACTTCAAAGATGCAGTAGACAAGCCAGAATGGAAAACTGCTATGAATGAAGAAATGGATGCTTTGTATAAGAATAATACTTGGGAATTATGCTCCCTTCCACAAGGAAAGAAGGCCACAGCAAACAAATGGGTATACAAAGTGAAGTGCAATCCAGATGGCAGTATTCAGAGATACAAAGCTAGACTAGTTGCAAAAGGATTTGCACAACAATATGGTCACGACCATGATGAAACTTATGCTCCAGTAGTAAAGATGGATTCCATACGATTCTTGATATCACTAGCGACACTCAGCAAATGGAATGTGTACCAGCTCGATGTCAAGAATGCATTTCTCAATGGTTACCTAGACGAGGAAGTCAACATGCAACAACCAATAGGTTATGTTGAACCAGGAAAGGAGAATAAGGTTTTCCATCTCAAGAAAAGTCTCTACGGCTTAAAACAAGCACTCAGAAGTTGGTACAGCAAAATCGACAAGTATTTTGCGGATCTGGGATACATGAAGTCCAATGCATATCATACTCTCTACTACAAAGTTCAAGGGGAAGACATTACTATTGCTCTTTTGTATGTAGATGATCTGATTGTGACAGGAAACAAGGATAGCTTCATCAGAAAATTGAAACAAGACTTATCTGCAGAGTTTGACATGAAAGATCTTGGACTTATGCACTATTGTCTTGGAATTGAGTTCTAGAGAGATTCAGATAGCACATTCATGAGTTAGCTCAAGTATGTTGATAGTCTCCTGAAGAAGTTTCATATGGCAGATTGCAAGATTGCAGCCACTCCCATGGAATAGAGTTTGAAACTTACTAAAGATTCAGAAAATCCTATAGTCAATGACAGATACTACAGGTAGCTCATCGAATCTCTTATATATCTGACAATCACATGGCTAGATATTTGCTATGTAGTAAGCTCACTAGCACAGTTTATGGCAAATCCAAAACAGTCTCACTGGAATGTAGCCAAAAGAGTCTTGAGATACATAAGAGGCACAGGACAATTTGGGATAGAATACAGAGGAAGTCATCCATGGTTGCATGGATACTGTGATAGTGACTATGCCGAAGATCATGAGACTAGGAGATTGACACAAGGATATGCATTTTTCCTTGGTCAAGGTGCTATATCATGGTTGTCAAATAAACAGCCAACTGTTTCTTTGTCTTTGACTAAAGAAGAATATAGAGCACTCACTACAGGTGCATGTGAGGCTATATGGCTCAGAAGACTATTGTCAGAAATAGATTACTTTGATGAGTCAAAGCCAACAACAATATACTGTGATAATCAATCGACTCAAGCATTGGCAAAAAATCCAGTATATCACTCCAAGACAAAGCACATTGATGTCAGAGAGCACTAAATCAGAGAAAGAGTGTTACTTGGTGACATCACACTACAGCATTGTGATAGCAAAGAAAATGTTGCAGACATCTTTACCAAACCACTCAGTGAAGAGCTATTCGAGAAACACCGACTTGACGCAGAGGAAGGACATTCCCATAGAATCATCATCTTGAGGGAAGGCCTACTTCATGATGTTGTGATCTTGAGGGAAGGTTTTGAGAGTTCACGCTCAACATCATGTGATCATGTGTGCATAGCACCATCACGTGATCATATGTGCATAGCACTAACCTTATAGAGTGCTATAAAGGAAAGGGTTAGATCCCCTAACCCTAACCCTAAAAGGGTTTGTATATATTCTATTTTTTCAACTAAATCTAGTGTACACTTAGTCATTTGTGGTGTGCCCTCTAGTTGTGCCCTCTCTCCTCATCTCCACTCTTCTCCTCTCCCCTCTTCATATTTTGTCAGACTTGTCACTATCCCATCTAATGACATTGCTACTAATGTAGTTAACATTGTAGCTATCCCATCTAATGACTTACCACTATCCCATCTAATAACATTGCTACTCCACAGCTTTAGCCCCACTTAATTTTTAAAATGACATAAATACTACTACACTAACAGTAGGGTGTTGCTAGCAATAAAATATATCTTACAAAGATGTCAACCAATTCAACAACTATCATCATCGAAGTATAAATTCCTATCAAAGTTTTTTATACTTGAAATCTTTCTAGCCATTCAATTGTCCAAAAAACTTTAGGTGCATGGATGAAGTCCGTTAGAGGTCATATTATTATTTTGAAGCTAGGGATACATATTTGTAATAACTAGCTCCTCTAATGAATGAGATCAATTTGCTATAGGAATAGGGAACCATAAGGTTCAATTAGCCATTAATACATCCAAACAAGTTAGTCCTTAATCAATTCATCAATAATTTCCTTTTACTTTTAATGTATTTTCTGTTTTGATGAGGAATTGGAGAACAATACTTGGTTCAAACCATTTCTTCTTGATTTATAATTATCCCACCTAAATACGTCCAAACCTTTTAATACTTCATAATTAACACTCAATCCACAACTGTTGGCCAACTTTGATTGAATGTTCCACATATAAACTATCCAAAACTAGTTGGATGAGATGAGTGTGAAATGAAAAGACAAAAATTTTGATAGATTAGTTAAACAAATAGACAATAGACACAAATTGAACATGTTGTGATAGCTTCCATCTAGTATTTCTACCATAATTCCTTGCAAATCTTACTATATTTCCACTACGATACACATAGTCACCAATTTAAACTTCAACACAAGAACAAAATTGTTTTCAATCCTCTGATGGAATGACATTATCATAAAAGGATGGAATGACATTATCATATACCACATGAACTACTGGCCAACCCACAAAAATCACTCTAAGAATGGGCCACATTGTTCAATATATCCAAGAATCTCAATACTACTAGTACCATAGTTGTACATCCTTGCTTGAAGGAATTTTGAAGACACAGTAGTACCAATAGGCCATAAATGTGAAATATTATAGTCGACGACCCAAGAAAAAAACCACTTCAACATAATACCCTTTGCATAAAGGCAATATGCATCAATCATTTCAACACTTGCAATCAATTGTTAAGCCAAGTCCCAAGAAAGATGGATTACACAAATATTAAATTCATTTATAGTGTAAAATTTTTCACAATAGTAACCTTTGATACCACAACTAGAATTGATAGCAAAATCGCTACAAACTCAAAATATAAACTAAATTGCTAGCACTGTGTAATCACTAACACTACTGAAATGACTCATATCCATCATTATCTATCACAAAAAAAATTCTAACTTGCACAACAAGACAAAGAAACTATAGACATGCTTGATAGACATGCAAAATAGCGGGCTCATTTATAGGCACAGATAGAATAGTGAAAATACAGGCGCGTCTATTAGCGCATCTAATAGCACGTCTAATTTTGTGGTTATTAATGCATCTATTAGCACATCTACACTGATATTTAGATGCATTTATAAATGCACAATAGAGAATACAGAGAGTAAAATTTTGCTGCAGAGGCTGATAAATGTGCATCATTGCTTTCCAAACATTGCCCATGATTACCAAAGCGCATAATTTTAATAAAAATATCAATGCTTTTTGGCAAACCCACATATACAAAAATTAAGTAAGGTGAGGAGAATGAGACAATATATATAATATTTTTGCCAATATCAATGATGGGCTATGGTTCGGGCTTCGATCTCATCCTCAATGAGATCAACCCTTGCCAAACTATCTACTTCAAAATCCAAACCAATGTTGAGATCTACAAATATATTAAGCCCACTACTACTTGTGCTACTCATGTGCTCATCGAAATTAGCATCACAAATGGCAAGCTCGTCCTCATGGGTAATGGCTTGAATATCTGTATCTCCTATCTCATGATCATCCTCCTCTCTCATATCACGATCATTATTACCTCCATGGCCCTGATCATACTCCATATGCTCCATATTAGTAAATGTACTATACATCACTTTGGAACATGGCGTAATAGGTATGACATGCCACCACCTATTATTATGCACGATTGGCTGATAGACAACCTAATTCAAACAAAAATACAATCATGTTATTTTCCTTGCATTGAAGGTATCAAATATTAAAAAGTGAGTATTTCTATATATGTGTACATTACCTATTCACATTGTTGTGGTAGTACTGGAGTGTCCTTCTTGCTTTGCCAAAACTTTGTGGAGTCAACAGCTACAGAGGCACTTTCATGGGGTTTGATTTTTGCATTAGGGCCTCTTTCCACCACATCCTTAAACCACTTGACATTTAAAACATACACAAAGAATCGGTGAAAGTCAAGCTTAATAATATCTTGGATTATGTGACAATAATCATCCATGGCTCCATTGGCTCCCTCAAAGATAGCAATGATGCCACAATCTTGTGTGTTTCTCTTATCATCAATCCATTGTGTAATAAATACTTGCCCTCACACCATATAGTTTTGAACATAGTACACTACACCAAGAAAAAATCAATTGAATAGGCAATCTAAATTGTTGAAAGCTCCTAACTTATGCATAACATTCTATATACTGACCTTTTGCATACATCCTCTAGCATAATCCCATTCTTCCATTATGATATGCATCCCCTCGTCTCTCTTTGCTCTCTCCATTTCTTCAAGTAGCCAATCCACATGAATATCCTTTGGAAGTGCTCTTAGATGTTGAGCGTATGGCACACGGGATCCATGGTGTGTACAAAAGAGGGCCCTTTCTCCTTGTCTTCTTACCTTTGCATCCTCATATCTTGTCACCCATGTTTTCATCACATCACTATTAAGCATGCAATAGAGGTTGATATTATTAAGCAACTCCGTGTCCATTACTTTGATCTGTCCTGTCCCTTGAGGCACAATAGAGGTCATTTGTAGGTCTTCATCATCTCTCCATAGTCATGGGAGAGAGCTATCCACATCAACAAGAAACTCAAAAACATATACAAGTTACTCTTGTACCAACCGACCCTTCGCCATGCTACCTTCTATTAAATTCCATGGCACAGCGGAATAGAAAGTGAACAAAGAATAGAGACTACATAGCAAACTGAAGACGAACAAAATTTTCCTTCAATACTGATGTAATGCAGATGATGGCTCTGTCCACCCGTGCACTCCCATGGTGGAGCTTAGATGGCAATCTAGACAGATACTAGGTGAAGAGCTACTAATTGGAAGATCTATGTTGGAAGATTTGATCTAGTACAATGGACTGGGGAGGTCACCTCTTTATAGCTATGAGGGCTCTAGTCAGATCAATGTAGTCAGTGGAACCGACCAGTCAACCTAGTCGGTGAAGCCCCTTATGCTACCAGTTTACCTACCCTACCTAGCCCATAGGCTAGACTCACATAAATCACCTTTCTACCATCAACGGTCTCATTGATAGACCTCATCTGACATGCAAGTCAAGATCCATCTAGTATCCCAGGCTCACACATGGCTTCTCCTCATATGGGGGCCCTACAACTTGAGAACTTTGGACCACTGGTGGTTACCAGGAGGGTGGGGCATTGAGCATATCTAACACCTTCGAGCCTTGCATTTTGCCTCACAAACCCTTCAAGATCTTCATGAATCGCTCGAGGAAGAACAACCATTGTGCATGTACCGTGCCACATATAGTAATCTCATCCACCAAATGCACTGTGAGATGTAGTTGGCTTGTGAGAATAGAACGTGGAAAGGTCTCCTCCACTAAACAAACCACCTACATTGACATAACTCAAGCATTCTCAAATGTGGTGGGACCTATTTCCTTTGAGCTCACATACCCAGAAAGAAAAAAGTGCACCATATTAGAAATATGAAAACCTTGCATGGAGCATTCATACGCTTCACATTTTGTATAGTGTAAAGTACCTTGCAAGCTTGCCCATCTTGTAAATACAATCCTTCATGTCCTTCGATGCACTATGAGAAATGCTAGTAGATAGTGTGACAACAAAAAATGATATTTTCTTTTGAAACTTGTGGGAGGATTTGTGGGACCTGCAAGTGACAAAAGCCAGCCGCGAAAACATAAGAACCAAGAAGCATAATGGAGAAGTTGGTAGAGCAAGAGATGACTATTGACAGCCACTCTCGTTGGTGGCTTGTCAATCTTTTGATGTCGACTATGTCATTTCATGTAATAATTAATGTGGGTTGATACTAATTAGTGGGATGTGAGTATGAGTGGAGTGCATCATTGTAAATACCATGGGTATGAATTATAAATACCTTGTTATGGGAATTGAGAGTGAAATATTATTGGATTGAATTGGGAAAATAGAAATGAGTCATGTATTTTGAGTGGGCCAGATGACTGCATGGCCTCCATAATGTGCTAAAATAATATGGGGAGCACATGCCAAGCACATGGAGGGCATGTGGAGGAGTGTAAAGTCAAGAGGAATCCTTCTAGAATTCCAAGGTGGTATATGGAGGATGTTGACATATGGAAAAGAGAGGGTCCCTATGGGCTCCAAGGGCAAAGACTCTTAACTTTCTCAATTTTTAAAGAGTCGTGAGAATCTTGTGATGGGACAGTTGTAAAAATGTGCCCAAAAGGACATTTGATGGTGACCCATGTCCTTATGCCACCAGGGGGTTAAGGAATCTACTGGCTGAAAATGTAACAAGGTGAAGGAGGGTGAGAATTGCTTCATAAAAGAGACCTCTCTCCTCCCTCTCTAGCATCTAGTTCTTCCCTTCGTAGTTATGACATCACTTATATCTAGCTTTGCCTATCTTTTTCCTTCTCCCTAGAGCATTAGGCTCTCGATTTCTACCCCTCTTATTGCTTTTGATGTTTTGAATAAAGTTCATGCTTCCTTTTCCTCATCCTTCTTCCATCTCCTCTCTCCTCTCTCTAAAGCTTAGTGTACCCACATGAGTGAGTCATTTCTAGATCTATGTTAAGGGTATTCTCTACTCCCTTGGGCGACCTCAATTGGGCATGTATCTAGGAAGCTACTTCTCTGCTGAAGGAGATCGTTGCCCATTCCATAACTGCAGTCGGGTATGGACAGCTTTGACTGTCTTTCATAAAATAGTCATAACTTTCTACTCCGAGCTCTATTTTGAATGAAACTTATATCAAAATCTTACTCTTTTCAAGATCTATCTATTGATGTATTCAGATATTTGTTCCATTTAGTAGAATAAAAGTTATTGTTATATGAGTGGTCGAGTCTATTGTTTGAAGTAGTTTTGAGAACCTTTCGTAAAACCGTCATAACTTTCTGTTCCAAGCTCCGTTTTGAATGAAACTGGTATCAAAATCTTCGTCTTTTTGAGATATATGTTTTGTCCCAACCGTACCATTTAGCCATATCAACCCTATCAATTCACACCTTTCACATCAGTCCACATTGTGTTGAGTCAAAAGATGTTCTTCCAACAACGGCTCGCCCTTACTTTTGGGCTGACTGGTTAGCTCAAATCAATGCTTCCCCTCAGCCTTTCTTATTTCCAATGCTAGAGTACAATCTCACCTTTGACGTCTATATCTTTGTTTTGATCTGAGAAGATAGAGAGTGAGTGTCTCTTTAAGCTTCATCTAATGCCCAAATCTCTTCTCTCTTCTTCAATTTGTGGTTGAGACGTGACCAAAACCAAAACCCTAAGTTTTGTGTCATAGTAGAGTGAACTGAATACATGAGCAATGGTTGATTAGTTTCTTCTACACTCAAAATTTTGGAAGGAAAAAGAGATTATGCTAAGTCATACTTACTTGGAGCATCTTGTGCCAATCATGAGATTTCAAGCCATATAGTTTCTCTACACCTCTTTTCTTGCTCTTTGTGAAGGCCCCCTTCAAACACTTCATGCATCCAATGGGAGTACGAATTGTAGTGAGAGGTTGCTTCACCACCACCATCTCTAGATTTGATAACTTCCATGGTGCATGGGGTAAAAAGACATGCCCATTTGGCCTCTCTTGTGACCAAGCTTCAAGCATCCTCCCTGTGGTGCATAGATACTCCCTTATGCCTGTGGAATCTCGTGCCTTGGAATACCAAAATTGCAAAAAATACATTAATTTTTAAAAACCAATATAATAAGGGCCTATGCATCCAATGCACATAAAAGGAGCATGGCATAACACATTTCAAAATCCTAAAAAGGTACAAATCACATTGTTGCACAAACATACATGCCACCGAGATCCTACAAAGAACAGTACTCATCCTCTAATCCTACACCTTCAAATGCACTAGATCCTAAGCTTTGTGTAGTAGAAGTTCAAGATCCTTCCTCCTCTAGGCTGTCCACTAGAACATTCTCCAAGTCAACCTAGGCAAGTTTAGCTGCCACCCTCTTTTTTGCATGGCGTGTCTTGACTTCCATTTGTCCACTGCATCTGATTAATGTCTTTGGAATTTTTTGGGATAATATGTATTGTGTCTCCTTTGGCAAATGCCCGGCTTGTGTTAATTGAAATGCATATACCAAAATATCTACCTTATCCAATTGTAGAGTATCAATTCTTGGACAATTCTTTGTCGCCCTCTTCCCTTTTTGGCCACGCTTCCTTGTTACCACCATCTCTAGGTTATATCAACCAGTGAAAGCATCCATGGACTTGGTGAAAAACCAATGCACCTCTATTGACTTGGTGTTTGAACCTTCCTTTTCAACTTTCATAACTTTAGCAATCCAAAAAGGAAATCCACTAGGATCATCTGTTGCTAACACAGCAACCATCATACCCACTGCCAAGTCCTCAATGCTACCACTCCACATTTCTTGAACCCTTTCCCTGGCTTTTTTGGAATTTCTTGCTCCAAGGTACATTTCTCTCTCCTCCCAAAGAAAGTTCTTCTTTGAAGGTGCATGTAAATGCGCACTTGAAGAAGCATTCATACACGTATTTACAAAATCTTGTTCAATGCATTGTGGCCAACTAAAATCTGACACATCTTGGGGGTCATTTAGTAGGTGATTGACAAATATTTGGGATGCAGAGAATGGATTCCACCATGTCCACACCACATCTTCAAAATACGTTGCAGCATGTTGGATCGTTTCTCTAATCTCATTGATAGAACTTATAAGGTTTACATCTCTCCCCTCCTTCATGGCTCGTTGCAACTCCCTCACTGATTGTAAAGGTTGTAAGGGTGCCACATACAACTCACACTATGGAACAGTACACTTCAAGAACTTCAATCCTTTAATTAGAACCCAAGTTGGTGATGTGGAATAGAACTTCCCCCACAACAATGTCGTGCCTTCCTGATCTTTCTTCATTTGAAATTGGTGTTGAAAGCTTAACTCGTTAAGCTTCTCAATACATCGATCAATTTGCTCACTGTCACCAAACACAAAGCATCTGAAATGTATTGTTTTTTCCATGTTTGCAATTATCGGTTTTGGCACATATGCATCCTATAAAATGCGGATCATTGCATCCCCATCCCATGCTTCTTTCCTTCTTAGCTTTACTGAGAACCATCTAAACATCTGATCAATATGGTCCTGTGTGTGACCCACCATAAGGAATCCTAATTTCACTTTTAGAAATATGCCTTTCTCCACAAGCATGCAAAGATATGCCAACACAACTTGACTCTTGTTCTCTCTCAATGTATTATCAAGTTGGACATACAACACTTTTGGAAGAGGTTGTGTAAGATTCCTCAATGCATCATTAAGAACAGAAACTATGAGATTAGGATCATTTCTTACATTTGTGTCGTTAGATAAACCTTGGGGATTAATTCACCATGGTAGATCATGCATCCAACCATGTGATATGTGATGAAGTTCTCCTCTTTCAAATCCTTGGGTACTCATTTGAAGTGTGGAAGATTGGTCTTCTTTTGATCCATCCCATCAATGATGATGGTTATGTATTTATCAAGCTGTTGGTAGCTCTTCTTGCGATCCTTTGCTAACTTCTTCCTTTCTAGAGCTTGCATTTCTCGATGCATTTGCAAGTCTGTGATTGCTTCTTCTGCAAATATAGAAAATGATTAGATGTTGCAAGCAAACAATTTTTGTCAAAACAAAGCAAAATTTCACTGCATCATGACACACACCTCTCTCTTTTCCTTGACTTCTATTATGCAAGGCCTTTAAGTCTACACATGTGGCACACACGCCAAAGCAACAAAGCTTTGGTATCTTCACGTTGTTGAACTCATTCTTCCAAATCCTACAAAAATGCTGGTATGTCATGTACTCGTCACCTGCAGTAACCATGGCATCCTTGTACATGGAATGGATCTCACGCTTGGAGAAATTATCCGGTAAGTGCAATTGGTCACTATTTGGAAGAGCCTCGGCATGTTTTTGCACAAAGTCTTGCAACCACGAGCATACCATATTGCCATGTGATCCAAGCACTCTCATTTGTCCTGTTGTACAAATGCAGGGGTCTTTATAGAGGCGGGCTTGTAATCTTTTTAGCCTTTCGTTGCCAAGACAATGTGTAAGTCTATATGCTTTGCGACAAACAATCCTTGAACCGAATGAATACTCAAACACAATTTTGTTCATATTGTTTTCCCCAAGTCTTATAGACCATGCTAAATAAAAATTTTGATCATCTCTATTCATTTCAACATAATTTTGCCATAACACCCTTAATTTTGCAACCCCAAAAGTGACCAGGCACATTCTGCTACAACAAAGAGTATTGCATGTCTCTTTCAGATGTACAGTGTCTAGCATTATACGAGCTCTCCCTCTTGTGTAGCTAGACTTTTTGAGGTCCACATTCATTGGTCTTGCCTTTAGTCTCTCCTCAATAGACGAGATTGAATTCCGCTTCCCCTTTTATGATAGGCTAAGACAGTCATTGAGATCCATCTAGATTAGATGTCCCTTGTAAGAAATAATTTCTAGCTCCAAAAACAAAACAAAGAGAGCCATTGAATGAACTTAGACATGGACCACATACCTGATAACACTTGTTGACCTCTTGTGCTTGCTTTGACATCTATTATTTAATTCTCTTCAATGGGAATATCAGGTCCATGGATTTGAGTACCTGGGCTTCTATGTCCAACATCATGCTTAGGTGAAGGAATAGGAGACACATCCAAGGTGGCAAAAGAGGTTCCACCACTAGTACAAAAGATACATCCAATGTAGCAAAGGAAGCACCCTTGAAACTATGAGAAGAAGAAATTGAGATAGACGTAGTATCGAACAAACCTCCCATACAAAACTTTGGAAAGCTTCAAAGGGGACGCCCCAAAAGTGCCATGCAACAAGGAAAGGTGGAAATTATATGCCTGACCATGAAAGTAAAGGTTAGGTTTAGGGTTTTGAGCATAGAGAAATTTCTAAAAATAGAAACTTTTCTATATAAACATGACATTCCCACATTTATTTCTCATTATTTCCAAATACGACCAAGAGTTCAAAGAATCACCAGGTATGTGCAATTTTCTTATGCTTCAATGTTTTTTATTTTTAATTCGATCTTGAAATGAAATTTTATGGCGTGCTTCAATATAATTTACCATATTTTAAAAATGAAGGTGGTGTGCTTAAATATGATTTAAAGTACTTTATGTTTGATTTTTGGAAAACACATTGCTTTGATTGCTAGTCTATCCTATTTACTAAAAATAGCAAGAAACATCTCTAAAAATAAATTACTCTATATTCTACCCCAATCCCTTCTTGTTAGTTACTCTAACCTCTCCATCTCTCCCTCTACATGTCCACCCCTCTTAGCTCTCGAGCTTTTCTAGGTAAGCTCTCCATCTCCTCATGTAGTTGTTTAATTTTTTTTGGACTAAAGGGAGCTTCTTCTTCCCCACCATCTTCTTCTTCTTCATCCCTGCCATCTTCTTCTTCCCCTAGCTCCCTCACTGATTCGTCCTTCAATTCTTTCCCGCCATCTTCTTCTCCCCCTATCTCCTTCTTCTTCCTTGCCCTTCGATTCACCATCTTCTTCCTACCTGAGCTGCCCATTCCTTAAGTGCATGCCCGTTCTCCCGGTTGATGATATCATCGACAGGGCACTTGCCCGATCGATGATATCATCGACGAGCATTAGTTGAGGGAGAGGAGAGAGAGAGAGTTAGGGAGAGAAGGAGAGAGAGTTAGGGAGAGAGGTGGAGAAGGAGAGAGAGAGTTAGAGAGAGGGGAGAGAGAGAGATAGAGAGAAATAGGGAGAAAGAGAAAGAGAGGGAGAGAGAGAGAGAGAGAGAGAGAGCGAGAGAGAAAAATAGTGAGAGGGGAGAGAGAGATATAGAGAGAAATAGGGAGAAAGAGAAAGAGAGGGAGAGAGAGATTGAGAGATAGCGAGAGAGGAGAGAGAGCGAGCAGGTGTGAGGGAGCGAGAGAGATCGAGAGAGAGATGGAGAGGGAGGGAGGGAGGGAGAGAGAGAGAGAGAGAGAGAGAGAGAGAGAGAGAGAGAATAAGGGAGAGGGAGAGAGGAAGAGGATTTGTCGATAAATTTTGTTTATTTTTTGGTTGATTTGTATTGAAAAGTAGAATTTTCTCTTCGAATTATGGAGTTTTTTTTTAGTGTTTTTTAATTAAATTTAAGAGAGAGAGGCGTTTTGGCCATAATTTTATTGTTTTTGCATTGTAGTGTTGTTACTTTTCATGCTTTTTTGTTTTTTATTCTCTAGTCTAAAATCATGTTCCAGTAATAAGCATGTCTACATCGTTTTCCATGAAGAATGTAGATGTTAGAAGCTCAAAGTCTTTTTAGAAACCATCAAGCTTGTTGTACTAGCTTTTGTTTTTTTCAACTTGAGATATTCTCTCCATGATATCATAATCTTTTGACATTGTTTATGTCTTTTGTAGGTATCATGTCGAACAAACTAACTTTCAGAGAAATCCGTGTCTTTGGAAAGCCCACATCGGAGGATGCTTCCACTAGGATCCAAAAGATAAGGGTAGAAAAGAAGGGCACCAAGGAACCAAAGAAAAGTGCCAAGGATCCAAGTCTTGAGGTGCAACAACTTCAACAGATTTATGATATTCCTACTCTGTTTGATGAAGGTTCGTTGCAAATTCGAAAATTAAGGGACATAGCGGAAGTACACAATAACATTGATTCAAAATGGACCATCAAAGTTGACACTAATACGGAAGAGATGACTCTATTGCTTCCAAAGACACTTCCCACTAGAAGATCTGTTTTTAAGCCAATAATAAAGATTAAAGATATCGCAAGAAGTGAGTCCAATGAGGAATGTGTTGAAATGCTTGGGATTGATAACAATAAGAAACCTATTGTTTGTATTGTTATGGAAGAGAAGTTCTCTTTAAAAGCTGTTACTCTGCCCGCTGTAGTGGAACAATTAAAACAAATCGAAGAGGAAGGGAAGGTTAGTTACTATCCATAAGTATTTTCTAATTTTCTTTGTTTATGTAATTTCTTTTGAATACTATGAGAGATTCAATTTTGTTTTGTGTGTCCAGGATCTTATTTATCACTTGACAAATCAAATTGTGGAGGTTGATGAAATAATTGAGCAGATGGAGGTATCAACTTCCAATAGTGATTCTGAGGAGCATACAGAGGAGGGTTATGAAGAAGATACTGCAACATCACCAATCAAACCAAGAGTTGCGGCAGTGCATAATCATGTCTACATGCTCGATGCTCTCCTTTCTTCTATTCTTAGCTCTCCTCAAAAGACTATAGAAGATGTTTGTACCTGGTTAAGCCCTTTGAATTTAGATGGGGTGCGAGTCATCTTTATGCCTTATCATGAGGAGTAAGTATCAACTCCAACCTTATTTTTACTATTTCTTTGGCAAGTTTGTGTAAAATAATAATCATTTTTTATCTGGTCATGTAGCTCACATTGGAGTTTGATTGCTTGGGACCTTGAAGTTAACCGTTTGTGGTTTGTGAATTCAATGGAAGGCTATCATGCCAACTCCCCAAGGTAATTATTCTCTTAATATTTTTGTTACTTTCTTATTTTGTATCTTATGATCATGACATATTAATATATTTCATATGTCATGATGGACAATGCTACATATCGGCTAGTATCTACTGTCAGAACAACCAGGGAGCAACAAGACCAAGTAGAATTCAAACGACGTCTACCAGTGGAGCAAAAAGATGGGCACAGCTGTGGGTGGAGAGTTGCCTACAACTGCATGTTTTTTCTTAGAGAGATTTTTGATTTGGAGTTACCAGTCAAAATGGAATCATATACAAGAGCCAGTCTACTAGTGTTTTGGGCTGAGAGTATTCAGCATCTAATTGCTACCATTGGGAAACAACCTGAAAATATGACTACATTGCAACATGTATAAAACCTTATCTTTATACTTGTATGCTTGTTCAAGCCTTTAATTGGGATGTGTAAATCTCATAACTTTTTTATATTTTCCTCCAAGAGGAGAAGAGAATGAGTCTAATGAAAGCATGCTATCTTTATACTTCTATGATTATTTAAACCTTTATTTTTATTTGGGATGTGTAAATCTCATAAGTTTTTTAAAATTTCCTCCATGAGGAGGAGAGACTCACTCTAATGAAAGCATGTATGAAACCTTACTTTTTAAATTTTTACTCCAAGAGGAGGAGAGACTCACTCTAATGAAAGCATGTATGAAACCTTATCTGTATACGTCTATGTAGTCTAATGAAAAAACCATTATTAATATTGGGAACAACCTAAAAATATGACTACATTGCAGCATGTATGAAATCTTATCTTTATATTTCTATGATTGTTTAAGCCTTTATTTGGGATGTGTACATCTCATGACTTTTTTATATTTTTATAATAGAAGGAGGATGTAGAAGACATAGAAAGTGAAGAAGAATACGATGTAGACTACTCTCTCAATAAGATGAGTCATGAAAATATGACTCTATTGTAGCAGATTGGAAGTTCATTCACCGCTATGTTGTTAATTCAACAACAACCTCATTTTTTTGAATTTGGTGAAGAAGAGATTTTAATCCTCTTGAATCCTAAGAAAGAGGTTAATGTCAAAGTCATTACAACCATCCTTAGTTTTGATGCATCCTTTTCCTTGGTTTTATACTTGCGTATTTTGATTAAACCCAAGAATCTAATACTTTTTTAAAAAAATATAGTAATGTTATAGTAGATTTTCCTCAAAATATACAAAGAGTTTCATATATGGTCGATCCTCTTATTTCTGAAGTGCTTAGCAACAAGAAA
This sequence comes from Dipteris shenzhenensis, assembly GCF_047967505.1. Lineage (NCBI taxonomy): Eukaryota > Viridiplantae > Streptophyta > Polypodiopsida > Gleicheniales > Dipteridaceae > Dipteris > Dipteris shenzhenensis. Next base: position 25,869,319 of record NC_141612.1, read on the forward strand.
GAAACCATAGAGGATGTTTGCAAGTGGTTGAAGCATGTTCCTATGAATGAGGCACGAGTTATCTTTACAGCATATTATGAGAAGTAAGCATCAAACCCTACTTGTTTTTTCTATTGCGTTGCTAGAATTGTCTCAAACACAGTAATTATTTTTTATTGATAATGCAACTCACATTGGAGTTTGGTGGTCGTGGACATCTTTGCTAAGAAGTGCTTCTTTGCCAACTCAATGACATCCATCCATGGCACTGTGTTAGAGTAAGTATAGACCTCAGGGGGGTCACTCATCATATGTAACCCTATCACGTGAGTTCAACAGAAGGATTTTTTTTATTTCTAAAATTTACAGAAATAAATATACATAAGGGACTATTTAAAATAGTTTTGGAAAAAATTTACAGATTTTTATAGAAAAGGGGTACATTTTATTCATGAAATTTTTTACAGATACTTAAGGGACTTTAAATATAGGCCTTGAACGCACGTGATATAGAGGGTTTATACATAGTGACCCCCCCGAGGTATAGACTACACTTGATGTCACTTCTTGACATGTAGATTGATATGCAATGCACATATTCACTATTGTTATATGTTTTGATGTGCAGATCGGCTCGAAAGTTGGTAGGTGCTATCAACACAATAATGCGGCAACGTGACTTGGCACAACAAATAGACAGAGTATATAACATGTTAGGTATCACATCAAGAGGATAGCCACATCTACAATTGTGGATGGAGGGTGGGCTACAATTGGTTTTTGGTACTTGGTCAAATTTTTTAGATACAAAATAACACGACACTATCAACATATACGGACTTGCATCTCTATGCATTTATAGCATGTACCATTTGAGCAATCATTAAGGGCAACATTATGGACCCTCCCACAAGTCAAATAGATAATGGCTCAGAGGAGTGCGAAATGAATGCTGTCAATACAACGTGCAACTAAAGCAATATCAAAGCTTGCATTTAAAGAAGAGGAGACTGAGTCTACTGTGAAAGCACTGCACACTATAGAAGAAGTAGAGAATCAGTGTACACCTACAGCACCATAGCCTCCACTGGAAGCATCAGGAGAGTTGCCATAGCCTCCACTTGCATTTAAGGAAGAGGATACTGAGTCTACTCCAAAGAACTACATAATATAGAAGACGTAGAGACTGAGTGTACATTTAGAGCACCATAGCCTCCATTGGAAGCATCAGAAGAGTTGCCACAGTCTCCACTAGAAGCATCAAAAGAGTTGTGATGCATGTAAGATGTTGTGTTTGCATATATGCATGAGCAGCATATTCTCATGATGTTATTTATTCCATGAATATTATGGTTGACATTTATTTGTTGCAATGTATGAATCATGATGTTGTTTTTGTTGATTATACACCAATTTGTGACTTATTACTTAAGTGGTATTTAGTCATGATATTTATATATTTATTTCATGCACACAATTTTATGATATGAATGTGTGATGATGTGATTATTTGGAAATATAACCTTGTGTGATGAGAATTTTGATATGAATATGTGATGATGTAATATTTGTAATATATTTCACTCCAAAGTATCAATTCCCAATGCTCCACTCACTTAAAGTATAGTATTCCCAATGCTCTGCAAAATTTTATTCAATTGGATAGTCTCCACTCACTTAAAGTAGAGCATTCCCAATGCTTCTCTCACTTTATTCCAACCCTTATCCTTATCATAGCGAACACATCGTGCCTTAGTGCACTTGTATTCTTCGAGGATTACCAAAAAGCGAGCGGAGAAAAGCGAGCAGCCCCAAATAAGCGAGCAAGATTAAATAGGTTTCAAGCGAGCGAGAACCTCATCCAGCATCTTATTCCTCTCAATATCATTGGAACAATTGATGTGATCATAAGCAAATTAAACATATTCGAACAATGAAGGCATGCCTAAAACTCACAATTAACTTTTCTTCATCCCCATACTATCAATTTGAGTCATTGTGGAGAGGTAGAGACACAACAATACATAAAATTTGCAATAAAAAAAGCAAACACTACTCAGATTGAACATCCACACAGCAAGATAATGATAGATCACAAGGTAGAATATATGACTGAAAATATGTAAACATGATCATGTGCTACATATACATATCATGTCTTTTATGCTTGCAGAAGATCATCCATACATTCGATCCAAAAACATGGAAATAGAACTAACTATGTCAAAAGAAAAAAAACACATTTTCATCATAAGGATTAATTTTGCTTAGTGAAAATACCTATGTAATCTGGACAATACTATGCTTTAAACAACTTAGAGAGCCAAAAAAGGATTTTAGCCCTCCATACTTATATTATGACCAATGTCTGAATGATAGTTTTATCGGAACTAGAAATGAATGCATCCAACCACTATGTTGAGTGCTCATCCAGTATCATGTAGACTATTATGTTAAACTCAATATGTGACCACAAACTCAAGCATAGGAGGAGCATGATTCAAGTGAAATAATTGGCAAAGACACTCTGTAACTAGTATCCTATTGCATCTAACGGAAAATATGCACCAGGCATTAACAAGCTTCTATTTCCACCTGTATAAGCAAACTCGTATCCTGTAGTATGAAAAACTTTAAGGAAAACATTGCACTTAATGCATCAAATAAGCCAACAGTCGACTACTCATCATGCACAATCGAACAATCATCAAGGAAAGTCTAGTCAAGCAAGTTGAAGCAAAAAACCAAATATCTATTCGGATCTATGTCGTGGTGTATCTGCCAACCATGAGTAGCAAAAGAACCTATGAAAAAAGCAAAATAGGGATTATGCCACTCTACCATGATCACTTCCATGCTACAAATAAGGAATACATAGTCATTTTAGGGTACTTTTAGGGTTCATTCCCAACCACTAAAAAGAGAGCCAATGCTATCTATTTGTATTCATAAAATCTTGATGAACATTATCATGTTCAATATAAGGATAGGAGCCAGCTCAATGGGTAGTCTTAAACAAATATAAATACTATTCGAATTTTAACCTTATGCAAAAGCTTTTTTTTAAACACAAAGTAAAACTTGATCATACATATAGATGGGAATCAGGTCACCATTGTAAGTATGTATTTAGTAATTAAGTTGAAAATATTCCCTTAGAAAAATAGCTCAATCAACATAGTACCCATATTATATATCCAAAATTTACAAGATCTCATTCATACCATTAGATTGTTTTCATCACTTGTCATGAGTACTAACCTCAATTGGCATTATGTATTTGGGTCAAAATAGTTTTTAGTATAGGATATAATGGAGCAATACATTTATGTAATATCTAGTGATCATAGTTTCTAATATAGGATAAAATGGAGCATAGAGTAATGTTGTCATTCAAAAATGATAATATACCTTCCTTGACCATATACAAGTATCATGCATTCATAAAAAAAGTTAGTCATAAACTGCAACATAATGTGCCCATAATGCATGTACATTAAATCTTCACATGTTAGAATGTGAGAAAGGGAATAATTTAACTATGAAATCAGGGATCAATGTAGGAAATGGTCTTCTATGCACACATATATGCTAAGGGTCCATCTAATACAATATTGGAAATTGATGTGAGTATAAGTGTATGCATCCATCGGTGATGTATATGAGTGTATGCATCCATTTGTGATTATATTGTTGTACTAATCCATGGTGCTTTACGGCTTGAGTTGTTTGTAGTGCAATTAATCACAACAATGTTGTATTTTTTAAAAGAAAAATGCCATAAAAATTTCATGCTACAAAACACACACAAAAAAATGGCATTTGTAGCATTAATCCAAGCATTTCCTACAAGTAATCTCCATCCCTCCCTTTCCTGCTTGCTCTTTCAGCCACCTCCACCCTCTTGTTGCCCTTCAAGACTGCCTCTTGCCTCCTCGCCTCCTTGCTTCCTCACCTCCTCACCTCCTTGCTTCTTTTCCTTCTCACCTCCTTGCATCATGCTTGTTGCTGGCAATTCCAAGGCTGTCCCTCCCCTCATTGGCCAACTCCTCTACTCCTCACATCATCCTTCTCCTCATTTTGGTGTCTCCAATGAATAGCTTGGGGGTCTTGTTTTTGGAGGGGGGAAGCATAAGAATGGCAACACCTTAATGCGCTGTCATTTTTCATGCTTTTGCCACCCAAAAACAAGACCTGCAAAGCCCTTGCTTAAGCTTGAATGAGCCTCTTGATTTTGGGCGTGTTAAGCCATTTTTGACCATTATACCCCCAAAATCAAGAGGCTCATTCAAGCTTAAGCAAGGGCTTTGCAAGCATTGCAAGTCCAGTAAATGAAATCAATCAGATTAGGAATTGGCAAACTCAATTTGGGAATGGTCAGAAATACTTTGTCTTTGAATAATGCCTTGGATCATGGGATGGGGTCCCATGAACTTGCTGCCTATGATGACGAATGGTTCTACCCTTGACTAAAGGTGATGTGTGTAGTAGTAAACGGATAGCCCTCATGGAATCTCTAAGGGGTCTTGATTTTGGCCATGATTTGCACATTCTAGCACTTGAGCCATACATCAATTTCCAACACTTGAGGCATATAGTGGCTTTGCCCACACAACGTTTCCAGCTGCAATCTAAGCATCAAGCAATCTCATATTCTGTATCCAGAGACATCATGAGGGGTAGAGCCTCTTTTTGGTAGTCTCACTAGCAATATGTATTGAAAAAAAATGTATTCAATTATTATATTCTTCCTTGCTATATGAATGCTCTTAATGCATCCAAATTGTAGAACTACTTCAATACTACTTCTTAGTTATATTGTAAAATAGTCTCCATATGTATGCTCGTGAGACAACAAAAAAGAGACCTGGAAACCAAAAAATGATAGCGCATTGATGCGCTACCATTTTTGGGCTACTAGGCCTCTTTTTTAATGTCTCCTAAACATAAGAACAAGCACTTGTGTTCCTTACCTTTCTTTCCAATGGGGGTCTTGATTTTGGGGGTGTATGCCAAAAATTGATAAACAACATTATTTGATGCATATAGTTTTATTAAATCGATAAAATAGACATGAAAACATCTAAATTGGCTCTTGCCATTTGATTTGATGTATGACATGACCCCATTTGGATTTGTAATTCCAAAGATACGGGGTCTGACTTTTAGGGCTTGAATGCCAAAAATAGGCAGTGCATCAACGCACTGCCTATTTCATACATTTAGGGCTCAAAAGTAGGACCCCATGTAGGACCAAATGAGGTCCTACTTTTGAGGCCTAAATGCATGAAATAGGCAGCACATTGACAAGCTACTTATTTAAGGAATTCAGGTCCTAAAAGTAGGACCCCGTATCTTTGGACTTACAAATCCCAATGGGATC